>NC_062520.1:6061928-6089845 GCF_022655615.1 Tachysurus fulvidraco | reverse complement strand
ACGAGCAGACGCTATTAAGATTTAATTCTAAAACAAATTCTGCAATTAGCTCGTCCATCAGGATGTAGGCCGTAGACAAGGTCGACGCAACCTCTACTTGATCCTAACCCAAGCTGAGAAACTGGAGGTAAGGAACAAAGGAGGAAGGGAAGCATCCATGCAACAGCTTCCCCAACACTGCGAGTGTGCGAGTGCAACTCATAGCTTTTTTTCTTTGGTGATGGGATTTTCTTTAATGTTTTATGGCAGTATTCATGTCCTTAAACAAAAGAGGCAATTTGTCTGTGCTTGAGAGATAATATTGTCAAGTGATACGCACAGTCAATTTCAACCGTCTGCTTTTGAGACAGGAAGAGGTGACGGTTTCAAGGTGTTTGTGAGAGCTGCTCTCACAATAAAGCCCACACTGGATCAATGACATTAAACAGCGTTGAACTTTACTGCTCGTTTTCCTCCGTAATATCGCTTTTCTTTTTAATATGACTCAATTTGGAGAAAAGGAGGCACGGTGGCTTAGTGGTTAGCACGTTTGCCTCACACCTCCAGGGTTGGGGGTTCGATTCCCGCCTCCGCCTTGTGTGTGTGGAGTTTGCATGTTCTCCCCGTGCCTCGGGGGTTTCCTCCGGGTACTCCGGTTTCCTCCCCCGGTCCAAAGACATGCATGGTAGGTTGATTGGCATCTCTGGACAATTGTCTGTAGTGTGTGATTGTGTGAGTGAATGAGAGTGTGTGTGTGCCCTGTGATGGGTTGGCACTCCGTCCAGGGTGTATCCTGCCTCGATGCCCGATGACGCCTGAGATTGGCACAGGCTCCCCGTGACCCGAGGTAGTTCGGATAAGCGGTAGAAAATGAATGAAATGAATGAATTTGGAGAAAGAGAACCGAACATGTCAGGGAAAAAAACACAAGGAGTTGCACGGTTATAGGAAACTAATCAGTGTTAGCCAGGTACATCACAGGAGTTGAGTTGTTTCTTTTAACAACAAAGCCTTGAGTTTGTATTTTATTTTATTCTTTTTACACCACAAGTACTGTAACTCATCACAGACTCCTTCCTAAAATCCTGGATAATCTTTTTTACATATCAACAAATACACTTTCTTCTATATCTGTGTATGTGAAGCCTCCTGCGTCACTATAAACGTTCTATCTGAGCTGCTGTTGGAGAAAATAAATCCACACCCCACACTTTGAAGTCGCTATCGGTGAAATCATTAACACAGGTTCACTAGGTTACAGACTCATGATACCTTCAACATGTCTTTTTAATATGCACATAAAACAAACAGGGAATAAGTGCTAGTTGAAGTGTTGAAGGAAGAGTTAGTTCTTCACCTGACGTTTGAAGAGAGTGAGTGACTCAGCTTTTCGGACATCTAGAGAAAGTTTATTCCACCATCTCGGTGCACATGGCAAGAGTTTAATGAAGATGAGAGGTCGGAATGTTATAGTCTACAGTATAGATAGATAGATAGATAGATAGATAGATAGATAGATAGATAGATAGATAGATAGATAGATCGATTGATCGATTGATCGATTGATCGATCGATCCCCATAGGATACTGAAGTAGACTGTGAACTCAGAACAGGTGAACACATCAGGTAAGAGACCGGATCGAAATAAAGACACGTTTACATTTTTGGCATCCTTACATTTATCTCATTTTTACAGCTGAGCAATTGAGGGTTTAGGGCCTTGCTCAGGGACCCGGCAATGGCAGCTTGGTGGACCTAGAATGTGAACTCACAACCTTCCAATCGGTAGTCCAACACATCCCCCAATACATGGTTGGTTAAAGCTTTGGGTTGAACCACCAACCTTCCAATCAGTAGCCCAGAGCTTTAACCATTGGAGCCATCACTCGTTTTTTAAAGAGCACTGAGCTCAGAATTCATGGTTTTGTTTTGTCTTCCATGTGCCTTACTTTGCCATGTATCTTTGTTTCAGTCCCGGTCCGTTCCCCTGTTCCGAGTTCATCCCTTATTTATACAGTACTCTTATAGACCTTCGTCTTGTTAAATACACCTTACCGGCTCTTTTTATTCAGTTCACTGTTTCCAGTCACCAAGCTGTCACCAAGCCTCCAACAAGGCCCTTAAACAAAGCCTTTAACACTCTTTACTCCAGTGATGCTGTATCATGACTGACCCTGTGCTGTAATTGTAATTGTACTGTACATGTGACAAATAAAGGCTTATTTAAGTTTAATTCAGCAGTGTTGTGGAATAAAACGAAATAACCCTTCATTGTTAGTTACTAAAAGGGGGAATATGTGTTTACTTAATTTTCCGAGACTCAACTGAACACACATCATGACTCTCCTCTCATATTTCCTCATTTGTCTTTCTAATTCCTTAACAAGTTTACTCCCTGAGGCAAACGCTAGTCATTTATCTTCCTGCTAAAAGCCCAATTAAGACTTCCCTATTCGCTTTTACCCTGCAAGTTCATCATCTAGCACAAACGTTATATATTTAGCTAGAGATTTATTTGCCTTTTTTTTTGTATGCCGTTCTATACATTTTTTCTGTTTTCTACGACAGATAGTTACAGGAGAAAATGTTTTTTTTTTTTTTGGCTTATCTCCCAAATCCGTCATCCCAAATCCTTACAACTTTGTCTCCCCACATATCAGCCATGTGCGATGCTGAAGGCTGCGTACACTTCTATCTGACATGTTGTTCTGCAAACAATGTTGCTGAGGGTCTGAGGGCTTTAAGCTCCAGCGAGTCAGATTTTCTCAATCGCTGATGATTAGTTCAGCTTTATCGTTCAAGGTTCTGCCAACGTTTGTTTGGGGACTTTTATTATGTTTTTTTTTTACGCAATCCCATTTCAATCCATACTGCGTGCTGCGACACACGATGCAGTGCAGGTTTAGATGTGGCCGTTTTCATTCATTCATTTTCTACCACTTATCCGAACGTCTCGGCTCACGGCGAATCTCAGGCGTCATCGGGCATCGAGGCAGGCTACAATCAACCTACCATGCATGTCTTTGGACCGGGGGAGGAAACCGGAGTACCCGGAGGAAACCCCAGTGGAACGGGGAGACCATGGAAACTCCACACACACACACAAGGCAGAGGCGGGAATCGAACCCCCAACCCTGGAGGTGTAAGGCGAACTTTTATTTCAAATAGTCATGGTGGTGGTTTTTGATTGCTGTTGCTGTCGCTGGGTCTCTGTCTTTAAACATTTAATGACTTTGAAGGGAAGGAATTTGTGTAACTTCTGTAAAGAATTCAGAAATGATGTTAATGCTCAAAAGTTCCCGGTTACACAATTTACTCTACAGTAAACAGTTATAGAAGGGAAATGATTCATAATCATGCTCTCTGATGTCACCCAGATGAGGATGAGGTTCCCCTCTGAGTCTGGTTCCTCTCAAGGTTTCTTTCTGATCCCGTCTCAGGGAGTTTTTCCTCACTATCATCTTCTCTGGCTTTAATTTTTATACTGAATTTTTATATTCCTGTAAAACCGCTTTGCAACATTGTCCGTAGTTTAAAGCACTATGCACTATACAAATAAAATTGAATGGAATTGTGCTGAATTTAAAATGCTTTATATCTTTCAGTCTCCTACATTTTATATCAAGTAAAACACTCACTCACTCACTCATTTTCTACCGCTTATCCGAACTACCTCAGGTCACGAGGAGCCTGTGCCTATCTCAGGCATCATCGGGCATCAAGGCATCAAGTAAAACATGTTAAATCTAAACCAAAGTGTTTGGACTTTTGGGAACATTTTCGGTATTAAATTACGTAGATTTTTTTCTATAGTAGATTTTTTTATAGTGTACTCCAGACCTGAGCTTTATTTTACTTGTAATTGGCCTCGATTATTAAACTAGACATGATTGAAATTCAATTTCAATTCAGTTAAAAGAAGAAACCTTTAGAGGAAAGGAGAAGTTACTCAGAAGTAAACTTTATCCTCATTTGGATGACACTGGACAGGAAATAATAAAAATGTTTGCGTTTCTTCATCAGAGTATTTCCAGTTTGTTTGGAACGACTTTTTATATCCGACACGTCGATGTAAATGTACATCTACACATGTACATATACACATACACAGTATACACATCCTTGATTGAATTTGAATTGTATTCATGTTATGAGCTGCTATATTTGGGTTACACTGTCGATTTAAAATCCCCTATTTGATTTTTTTATGGTATTTAGGTCTTTTTATTAGATTTTCCAGTCGTACACAAACATAAGTAAGTGTTTCTTTCCATTAATTCACATCTGATTTGGATTTAATGAAATTTCTTCAATTTTTTTAATAGTAATTTTTATAAGATCCAAACAAAGGACTAATAGGAAAAGTCATACAGTTAGGATAAGAGTAATGCTGTCCTTTGGCTCGGAGAAAAGTTATTGTGCTTTTCTTCTGTAACTGCTGCACTTCAGTGGCCGAGCCGTATTATTGGAAGGTTTAACATGATGTCGTTGTGCTCAGGAGACACTCTTTCACCAATTTATGGTCATTTTGTCATTGTCAACACTTTGAGCCTTTTGTGGCATTTTTTTTGTGTGCTTTCTGAAATGTAAACCAGCTCTAAAGATGAGATGAAATCAGTTCAAATGTAAATCGTTTCCCATGGTTGGTTATTTAGTAATTCCTTTTTACCAACTACCGTCATCTCCTTGATGATTACTAATGATATTGATCACGTTCTTTACTGTATGATGTGTCTTTCACTGTTTATTCACCGTGCTGATGTTTTGACATACAGTAAAATAACCTGCTGTTAGCTCGTGTACAGTACTTAAGGCTTTTCTTTTCATGCTGCATAAACATGTACACGTGAACTAAGCTTAACTAATTACACAAGATTTTATTACTCACTAGTTTACACAACAGGACAGACTTAAGTACCTAATAATTGGATAATTACTTGGCTTAACAAGGTGTTTACTATAAACATGTTCTCACTAACTTTTACTGCAAGGTCATGTTTTACCTATTAAGTCAAAAAGTAAATTGGACTTTAGCCCCAAAGCACACACGCTGCACTTAAAGAGCTTCCAAGGTAATGGTTTCTAAAAATAGCTCCACTTGAAGAACAGAGAATTAGTCTTATCCAGCTTTTCCAACAAGCCGAACACGGGTTCTGCCACAGTCTCGGTGCAAAGGTTCGTCTGAAAGCATTGAAGCCAGCCCAGCTGGAGTAATGAACAGGATGTTATCTATCCCAAGCAGAGAGGTAAATGCCAGTCTTATCTGCAAAGCTTTACCCATATGTTCAAATCCGTGGCACAAGGACAGTGAAAAATTCGGCCTGCTTTCCACTGCTATCTCAACACAAACACAGCGTGTTCCAAAATGGAGCCAGGCAGCAGTGCGAGCTCCACACCAGGCTCTGCTTTCAGGCTCTAAAGCTCACATGAGTATTTACCACAGCTTAATGACTGGGCCTTGCTAACTTTCCACCCGCTGCCAAGCGACGGATATTTTCCAGCTGAGCACTCGAGCTTGTGTTCAGCATTGCGGCTTAAAGCGGGTTTAGTTTTTACAAAAGGTTTCTGGCCTGGTTTTATGTCACTATTGATGAGACCAAAGGTCAAATTTTGTAGCTCTAGTTACATATATATATATATATCATTACAAAGTACATGTATACATGAAATCATGTAGGTGACTGGACATGTAGGTTCTGTAGACATGGATGTATACTGAATGAGTGTTTGGGTGTGGTTTTGAGTTTTGTAACAGTGTAAGTTCTCATCTCAGGTGTGAACTCGTCAGTGCTTTGAAAACACAGGGCTGTCAAGTGTCACGCATTGAGTGTGACAGTCACTCATTTGGGTCTTTTGTCACACTCTCCCGCCACAAATCGTGTTTCTCACGCAGAAAAAAACTTTTGGACTATTTATCATATATTTAATAAACCGCAGCGCCCAAAATGTATCTATCCGCACCGCTTAGTCGAGCCTGACACTTATCAGCCAATCAAAAAAAGGAGGCTACACAATAGCCAATCAGAAAATAGCACTATCTGGGTAAGATTCAACCAATAAAAAAAAACATTCATTAGCGAATGTATTTTCGATGGTCGGTTTGAACAAAACCTCAACACGAAACAATCATGACAGTAAAAATGTCTGGGCTTGAGCCGAATGTCACGCTTGCCTGTCTTCAAAACTTGAGAGCCCTGCAAAACACACTCTCACATCATGGCAACTGAACGAAAACGAATTGTGTTAATGTTACACAATGTAGTCAAATGGAACAATGAAGTCAATTAAACGAGTTCTGTTTAGCTCTGTTTAGCTTTATTTAGATCTGTTGTGCTTATAAACCTCTTCTTTCAAACGTGAAATGGTGAATTTTCTAAGTAAAGTATTTATTACAACCAATGGCGAAAGTTTGATTTTGACATTGGTGGGGACATAATTTGACATTGGTGGGGACAACATTCCCCGTATTTTGTGCATAAAACTGTTGTTATAAGAATACTTTATTCCTCACATACCGGTAGCCTGCATAATCACGTTGCATATTGCTTCATACAACGGAATATAGCTGCAGCAAAGGCCAATCATTTTAGAGAGGTGAGTTACAGAGGCGGGATTCATTGCAGGGGGTAAATCTGTTAACCGTTTGTGTTCCACTAGTTGCGCTATTTTTCCAGAACGCAGTTGTAAAATATTTTAATCTTATTTAATGATTCCTGGATAAATGTTAAATGAAATAAGTAAAAAAGGACAAAACACAGACGGATATCAGTGGTTATGTATAAATATATATAGGCTTGGTCGAATTATTGCTAGGGACAATTGAATGTTCCCTGGATATTGGTAGGGACATGTCCCAACCGTCCGTACCCAAATCGACGCCCTTGATTACAACCGTTAGCTGTTTATCGGCAAGAGCCGCTCCTTTCATTCGTTTAATTTTTCAAACTGTAAAAAATTTACAATTAAAGCTAGCAACATGCGCTTGACGTCATTTACCACCGATTGAGAAACGGTTTAATGCAGGAGTATTTCATTAATATGTCATGAGGGCCAGTTTATGAAAAGCATCTCAAATGTAGTGGCTGTAGAGATCTGGCTTGCAATATGAGTGATGACACGACAACAATATAGGAGCCCATATGTTGTATTTTCGCACCATAAGACACCCAAGTAAGCTTTTTTCCTACATATAATCATGCTCGTGTTGTATTTTAAAACTGCAATACAACATCGTGCACTGTTAGACACCCAAGTAGACTTTTTCTACAATCAAATGTGTAAATCAGAGAGCCATATCACTCATTTAGAATTTAACTCATTTAAATAGGAAAACAGAATGTTGTCTTCTACAAAGCGACATAATAATCCTCAAGCATTATATCTGAGTAATTTTAATAACAGATTGTAACTGATAAATAAATAAATAGCTATATAGATAGATAAGTAAGTAAGATAATAAATAAATGCACTGTCAGATTACATCCTTAATAAATTTTTAGTATGTTATAATGTTAGAGAACAGCAAAGAAAGAGAAGAGAAGGGAAATAAAAAGAGCGACTAACAGCGATGGAAGGTTTGGAGGATCGTCTTGGCCGGTGGTTGAGTAGAATATCAACAGCTCCCACTACCTCAGAGTCAATGGCCACCAAAAGAGCGTCTGTCGTCTGTAAACACACAAATATCACGACCCACAGTGAATATCATAGGACTGTATATAAAAACTAGAATGCACATTTCCTGAAGAAAATGTGAATGGTGCTTGCACGTGGCAAGTTCCCCTCATCGTACTTAGTGTTTTGATATATGACATGTCCATGTTGTGCTTATTTTGGGGGCGGGGCTACACGTGATGTCTCGTGAATACCCGGTGGGGTGCCAATACTTTTGGACAAAAGTTGCTAGCTGCTACATTTTTTAGATTTGGCATGAGCAGTGAAATCAGGTGTGTATGTTGTCAGTGCAATACACATACTGTACAGCGGTGCAGGAGCTGGAGTGTGAGGGATGTGTGATTACTCGCTTAAATAATGTTCATGTGTGAGAATGAAGAACAGGAGAGGCTGCTCACGTCACTCGCCTAACATCACGTGACTCCTGGTCTGTGCTGCGGCTCGTGCTGGACGGAACAGACGTGTGTCACTTTATTACTGTACGGTTCGTTGTCCGACTTAAACGAATTTGTTATAGAGATGTATTTTTCACACTACGTAGGTTACATGAACTTTCAGCCTGTGGGCCACCAATTGAATTGCCCGGGGTTCTACTCTCTGTTAGTAAATAAAGGATAGAGTTTTATTTGAGACTATACTACCCTTCTAAAATGTGTACACTAGATGTTGGAGTGCATAGTGTATAGCAGTAGTGTATAGCAGTAGTGTGTAGCAGTAGTGTATAGCAGTAGTGTATAGCAGTAGTGTATAGCAGTAGTGTATAGCAGTAGTGTATAGCAGTAGTGTATAGCAGTAGTGTATAACAGTAGTGTATAGCAGTAGTGTATAGCAGTAGTGTATAGCAGTAGTGTGTAGCAGTAGTGTATAGCAGTAGTGTATAGCAGTAGTGTATAGCAGTAGTGTATAGCAGTAGTGTATAGCAGTAGTGTATAACAGTAGTGTATAGCAGTAGTGTATAACAGTAGTGTATAGCAGTAGTGTATAGCAGTAGTGTATAGCAGTAGTGTATAGCAGTAGTGCATAGCAGTAGTGTATAACAGTAGTGTATAGCAGTAGTGTAGTTATGCAGTAGTCTATAGCAGTAGTGTGTAGCAGTAGTGTATAGCAGTAGTGTATAGCAGTAGTGTAGTTATGCAGTAGTCTATAGCAGTAGTGTGTAGCAGTAATGTATAGCAGTAGTGTAGTTATGCAGTAGTCTATGGCAGTAATGTGTAGCAGTAGTGTATAGCAGTAGTGTATAGCAGTAGTGTATAGCAGTAGTGTATACCAGTAGTGTAGTTATGCAGTAGTGTAGTAATGGGCGATATAAACGATATACGATATAAACGATACAACATTGGCCTACGATAGAGATTTTAATTCTATTGCACTATCGCGATAATGCATGTTGATGACGCAATCTACCCGCGAAATTTAGAGCCACGAGCTGCAGCCGGCTGCAACGAATCATCATATTCGTCATCTTGAATAAACGTGGCTGAAAGCGTCAGCGAAACAGAGGAGCTCGTTAAAAAGACCGGTGCAACATCTATTATTGGTTTGGATTTAAGCCGTCCGACGAGCAGCAGAAAAATATACTCTGTAGAGTGTGTGGGGCAAAAGTTCCAGCTAAGAGCGGTAACACGACTAATCTGTTCTACCACCTCCAAACTAAACATGTCGTTGAATACCAACGGCAATGCAGCCAACCGCAAGATCCAGTACGAAGAACGCATGACAGAAAATACAGGAACTGATCCAAACCTCAATCTAACAGTCATTTTCAAAAGGTACTCCTTATATTTGGAAGAGCTAACAGGCTAACGCTAGCGCTAACATGCTAACACCAGACAGTTTTTCCTGTGCTTTGCATATTTTGTGTCCTTTAAGAAAATAACTACATTTGCACTTTTTACTGTATATATGGCATAACACTACTGTAAAGAAACTTTTATACTTTAAAAATTCTCTTTTAGTTGACGTATATGTTCCTTATACTGAAAGTATTTTACTTATTTATTTTGTGCTTTCATTTAGCACTTGTTTTCATTTGAAGTATGTGCACTACACTTGGAAGAATTTTCTTTATTTAAAATAGCCATGCCTAATACTGGAAGTATATCCCTAATTCACAGTGTCCATTTTTTTATTAACAAAACACCAGTTTTAATTTCATTAGGAGAACAAAATGTTTAAAAGCAAATGTGTTACCTCGGCTGCAGGTTTGAAATATGCTTTTATTTAAAGTATCTGCGCATTTACACAGAATAATTTTCTTTGCCTAATTAATACTGGAAGTATTTTCAGTACAGTGTATGTTCCTTAACTAAAAAGACACAAGTTTTTATGTTCTCTGCAACTTGGGTGGCATTTAAGAACCAAGGACTTGAACTAAGTATAGTGCCTTTTAGAAGGAAAGACTTATTTATTTGCAACATTTTGTTGTACAATTACAGTTTTGCTTTTTCACAATAAATGTTCTCAAAACGACATGTTTCTTTATTTCTTAAAAAAAAAATACATTTAGCAGTTAGGCTTTCCTAAGGGTCTGTGTAACCTGTTCTGAAATAGTTCTATTATAATTTATATATCGCAATATATATCGTTATCGCAAGAGGCTGCAATGTATATCGCAATATGGATTTTAGGCCATATCGCCCATCCCTACAGTAGTGTATAGCAGTAGTGTATATCAGTAGTGTATAGCAGTAGTGTATAACAGTAGTGTAGTTATGCAGTAGTGTATAGCAGTAGTGTATAGCAGTAGTGTATAGCAGTAGTGTGTAGCAGTAGTGTGTAGCAGTAGTGTATAGCAGTAGTGTATAGCAGTAGTGTATAGCAGTAGTGTAGTTATGCAGTAGTGTATAGCAGTAGTGTATAGCAGTAGTGTAGTTATGCAGTAGTGTATAGCAGTAGTGTATAGCAGTAGTGTAGTTATGCAGAAGTGTGTAGCAGTAGTGTAGTTATGCAGTAATGTATAACAGTAGTGTGTAACAGTAGTGTGTAGCAGTAGTGTAGTTATGCAGTAGTGTATAGCAGTAGTGTAGTTATGCAGTAGTGTATAGCAGTAGTGTATAGCAGTAGTGTATAGCAGTAGTGTATAACAGTAGTGTATAGCAGTAGTGTATAACAGTAGTGTATAACAGTAGTGTATAGCAGTAGTGTATAACAGTAGTGTATAGCAGTAGTGTATAGCAGTAGTGTGTAGCAGTAGTGTATAACAGTAGTGTATAACAGTAGTGTATAGCAGTAGTGTATAGCAGTAGTGTATAACAGTAGTGTATAGCAGTAGTGTATAACAGTAGTGTATAGCAGTAGTGTATAACAGTAGTGTGTAGCAGTAGTGTATAACAGTAGTGTATAGCAGTAGTGTATAGCAGTAGTGTATAGCAGTAGTGTATAACAGTAGTGTATAGCAGTAGTGTATAACAGTAGTGTATAGCAGTAGTGTATTGCTATTTGGGACGTGGCTCAACTCTTTTTACTGTGTTGACAATATAGATATTTGTTTCATTTCTTTTCCTTTCTTTTCTTTTTTCTTTCTTTTTTTAGAAGTATTATTTTATTGAATCCTACATGAATATTAAGTACTGTCACTTGCATCAGATGAATTTATCCCATCCTCTGATTTGTATAATACAGATCGAAAGCGCACAGGAAGTGGCTTAGTTACTAAAACCGCCGAACAAATATACTGAGGTAAACTTTTAGTGTATTTCAGTATATTTGTACAGAGATATCCACAGAAGCCTTTGCAAAGTACCTTATAGTTTTTTGTTTTTTTTTTCATCTTGACTAATTTTTTTGTTTACTTGGATTTGATCACTGATTTGTCGGAAAGCCCAGCTGTTCCTTCCACTTGTGTTTCCTCCGTCTCCAAATACATGAACAGGTGATATCTTTCCGCAGGCTTGTTTTTTTATTCTAGCCAGATGGATTGAGAGAGAGAGAGAGAGAGAGAGAGAGAGAGAGAGAGAGAGAGAGAGAGAGAGAGAGAGAGAGAGAGAGAGAGAGAGAGAGAGAGAGAGAGAGAGAGAGAGAGAGAGAGAGAGAGAGAGAGAGAGAGAGGCAGAATAGCATGTCAGAAGTTTATCATTTGTGCATTTTTTTGCCTCTAGGCTTAGACTAATTAGTAGTATTATGTAATGGGGATTCCTTCACTGTATTGCGGCTGATATTACATTTACCAACATGTGATGTAAAAAGATCAGTCTGTAGTTAAAAGATACACCAAAGATAGGAAGAAAAGTACGTTTTTTCTTTGTTTTATTCCACAGTGAAATATGCAAATGTTATGTAATATTACTAAATTAAATGAATCAATAGAAAATGATTCATTCCAAAATATTCTTAGAAATCCCCTGGATGCTTTTTGATTGATGTCCTTGTCCACAAACATGGATGTTTTTCTCCTTAACTCCGTGCAAACGTTTCTATGCGTAAAAAATAATATTACTCGGTCGAGAGCAAAAAAACTCTTTATAGGTGTGATTACATTTTATTTCTAAATACATTTAAAACAACCAAAAAGTTAACCAAAATGCTGTATGTGCTGTTAATTAGATTATATCAGCAGTTTGTGTGTGTGTTGGGGGGGTGTTGTCTGTGCATGTCTGTGTGTGTCCACATGTGTTTGTGTGTCTGTGTGTTTATGTCTGTGTGTGTCGGTCTCTGTGTTTATGTCTGTGTGTGTAGGTCAGTGTGTTTATGTCTGTGAGCGTGTCTGTGTGTGTGTCTGTCAGCATGTGTTTGTGTGTGTCTGTGTCCTTCTGTGAGTGTGTCTGTGTGCGTGTCTGTGTGTCTGTGTGTGCGTGTCTGTGTGTGCATGTCTGTGTGTCTCTGTGTGTGTCAGTCAGCATGAGTCTGTGTCTGCGCGTCTGCGTCTGTGTGTCTGTGATCGTGTGTCTGTGATCGTGTGTCTCTGCACGAGTGTATGTATGTGCATGTCTTTGTGTCTGTGATCATGTGTCTTTTCTGTGTGTGTCTGTGCATGTCTGTGTGTGTGTCTGTGTGTACATATGTGTGTGTTCATGTCCTGCTTGTGCTGAGTCTGTGTTTATTCTGTAAGGTCTCTGCATCCCATCTGATCCTGGCATTAAACCACTAACATAAGTGCGTAAATAATGACTTCCTGCCAATTATCTCTACACAGAGGCAGTTAATATTTACTCTCTCTCAGTGCGTGTGACTGTTACCTCTGATAAACGGTGTGTTTGCTCAGAGACAGTAATCTCTCTCTCTCTCTCTCTCTCTCTCTCTCTCTCTCTCTCTCTCTCTCTCTCTCTCTCTCACACACACACACACACACACACAGCTGGAACTCTGCCACTAACACCCACTACTCAGAAAATTAGTGTCCTTCTACCTGAGTTTCTCCACTAACGAGCATATGCTTTCCCACCATGGGGGGCAGGAGAGAAAGTGTGAGATAGAAAGCAATAACACCATGTTAACAATTACTTCCAGAATGATCCTGAATCCCATTAGACCTCATCTGCACCCTTTTAACCTTGTTAGGCTGAGCGAGGGGCCCTGGATGCTCGTTCGGGAATTAAAGGCGCAATTGAAATGTTGATCGCTCGAGTAGTCACCAGGGTCGCTAAAAAATATGGTTATTTTTGTAACGCTTAAAAAAGGTTTTATTTTTCTCCACTCCGTGTAGCGCCTCTGTGCACAGGGCCGTCCAAACATGTGGTTAAAACAGGCTTATCTGTGCCGAGGTTAATGAGGAGCAGCATGGTGTCGGGAGTTCGACACAGCGGAGGCCTCGTCTGCTTTATCAGTCAGCTCATACTCGGCTGAGAAGCCATGGGCATCGCCCGCCATGCTGGGAAACACTGATAGCATTTCTGTTTCTCGAGCACCTTCTCCAGTTGGCTTAATTACTTTTTTTTGCAACCCCAAACAAGTCAAATTGTTGTGAAAGACTTGCACTGTGAATGTGTGTTGATAGCGATGATATGGACGCGATCGGGTTCAGGTGCCTGAGCTGAGGAGCATGTGCTTTACCAGGATTATATCATTGTGACTTTGGCATAAATCTGTTATTTTAACTAAAAACACCTCTTAAAATTTAAACTATATTTTCACCATTCGTTAAAAAATAAAAAGACAGAAAATATTTACAATCTCTGGAACTTTAGACATACAGTGATCCCTAGTTTATCGCGGTTAATGGGGACCGGAACTCCTCGCGATAGGTGAAAATCCGCGAAGTAGGATTGGCCCTAAGTTTGACCTTTTCACTGATGGTCATCATCTTCCTCTTCCTCTTGGGCTCACTAGAGGAATCTTTCACAGGGGCACGGCGCATCGTAAGGGCTTAACGAAAAGTTAATTTCGAACACAATACGCGAGACACAGTTGACAGCGTGAACGAGAGTGGCGAGATACAACAAGGGAAGAAGCTGGGAGAGGATGTGATGATGCGCAGCCAATCAGCTCAGATCTAAATAGGCATTGTTTATACTTTTTTATGAAACCAGGAACCTTCTCAAAAGCTTAGGAACTCGAGACACCAAACCTTTAAACTTTGTATACATGATTACACCACAGGAACCATTAACAAAAAGTTCTGATAATTGTGCCAGGCTTGCATTGCAGGAACCTTTTCAGGAACCGAATCATTTTTCTAGAAACTTGAATAACTTAGCTCTGTTTCCAGTTTTGATTAAACCAGAGATTTTTGTTTTGTTTTGTTTTGTTTGTCAGAAACTAGAGAACTAGATTAACTGGAACCTTTTCCAACCACAAGAACCTCTTTTAGAAGAATATCTTCGGTTACATTAACTCCAAAGCGCACAGTGGACCATAGTTTGTTCTCAGTAGAGGAACCAGTCTCGATTGCAGGACTTTTAGTTTATTTGTTGCTCTATTTTCTGTTCGGAATTACAGTCTGTATTTTTCAGAGATCCAGATATTTGTTACAAATAAGCAACACTTACAGAACACAAAGCAGAAACACTTCTATTGGATCTTGGATGGATTCAATGATAGAAATTTCTTTTTTTGGGGTTTTATGAGTTCAATGATAGAAATTCAATGGAAGACTAAATTACAGTAGGCAAACAAAGCAGGAACCTTTTCAGAAATGTCCTAATATTATTTCAGAGTGTGTGTGTGTGTGTGTGTGTGTGTGTGTGTGTGTGTGAGACAGAGAGAGAGAGAGAGAGAGAGAGAGAGAGAGAGAGAGAGAGAGAGAGAGAGAGAGAGAGAGAGAGAGAGAGAGAGTGACTACACGAGAGAGAGCGTTTCTGAACGAGAACGAGACATCGATTATATCATCATTGATGATTTCCCTGTAACATTATTTCCCTCCCTGGGTTTCAATCTTCACCAATTTATTATCAATCACAGATTATATTATCACCCTCCACCCACACCCCCTACCCCGACAGCCCACCGGTGCATATTGAGGGCACTAATAGTCTTGCACACGTTTGTGTTCTACAAAAAATAAATAAATAAATTAGATTTGATTCGTGCTTTGGTCAAACACTTGACACTTTAAGGCTAATTGAATTGTTCACCTGAGTCTGAAGTCTGAACCGCTGACTCAGAGAAACTGGGTCGACCCTCCCTTTGTGCAACACTGTAGTTTGGATGTGTGTGTGTGTGTGTGTGTGTGTGTGTGTGTGTGTGTGTGTGTGTGTGTGTGTGTGTGTGTGTGTGTGTGTGTGTGTGTGTGCAGTTTTCCAAGCCTGCTCTCATGGCCTGGTACAGAGAGCGGCAAAGTAAAACCAAATGCTAATTGATGTGCTTGAAGGGCCAATACACACACACACACACACACACACACACACACACACACACACACACACACACCATCACTAGCTCCAGCAGCTCTGCTCCCCTGGGACGCATGAAATTGTTTAGCATCCTACAGACACCTCCTGTCCACACACACTCATTTACACACTCGCTGCCTGTGTGTCTTGGACCTGCCCCGAAGGCACTGCGATCTCACCTCCGAGACTCGTCTGAGACCATCATCCAACACGCTCACAGCGGGGCGTTAATATTGTCCCTTTTTTTCTAATTTAATTAAGCACAGTTATCGCTTCAGAGGAACATATTTCAAAGGAGGGTGAGAGCACAATGGTGGTGAGAATAACAATTTCACTTCAAGCCAGACCATGAAATGTGTGAAGAGCTTATTGCTTTGGATCACATTCCTCATGCTAATCATGTGGTCTACTGTAGAAATGCCTTGTTCCTACTGAGGAATGAGAAAAGGTGTGAAAAGGCTAAGATCTAGATTTAGTTTATCACTTATTAGGAAAAATAATAATAATAATAATGAATAGAACTGCATGCAGCAATTCAGGGGTCCAAGCACCTTAGCAAATAACACAGTCAGTGCTCAGGCCTTGTTACGAAGAATACTAAAGGGAAACAGAGGATTAACAAATTGTTTGTTATATCATGACAGGTCAAAGAGTATACTGTGAAATACTCTGAGTCGGATATCAACAAACAGCTGGTTAACTACACTTAACTTAAACTATTCTATATGCAAATATGCAAATGAGAAGAAGGTTAATTCAGGGTTTAGGAGTGTGCATGTGGTAGCCTAGTGGTTAAGGTTTTGGGCTACCAATCAGAAGGTTGTGAGTTCGAACCCAGGTCCACCAAGCTGCCACTGCTGGGCCCCTGAGCAAGGCTCTTAACCCTCAATTGCTCAGCTGTATAAAAAAATGAGATAATGTAAGTCGCTCTGGATAAAGGCGTCTGCCAAATGATGTAAATGTAAAATGTGAGTTGTCAGATTAGAAAGAGTCAGGATTCGTCGTTAACCCCGGGGTAATGTGATCCTTTTGAGTACTGTAGTTCAACTGATCATGTAAATACTGTAAAGTTGTACAGATCAAAGTGACGTGACATATGGCTAAGTACGGTGACCCATACTCAGAATTCGTTCTCTGCGTTTAAATCATCCAAAGTGCACACACACACAGAGCAGTGAACACACACACAGTGAACACACACCCGGAGCAGTGGGCAGCCATTTATGCTGCGGCACCCGGGGAGCAGTTGGGGGGGTTCGGTGCCTTGCTCAAGGGCACCTCAGTCGTGGCCGGCCCGAGACTCGAACCCACAACCTTAGGATTACGAGTCAGATTCTCTAACCATTAGGCCACAACTTGCCCCAACTGTACTACAACAACAAAGCAAAAGTCAGATTTAAATGAGATGAATTAGATGAAGTCAGCATTGTCTTTGACACATGGCTAACAGAAGCATCCTTTCACTTTTTTTCCACATGATGGATTTAGTTTTCAGGTTGTTTTCAGGTGTTTCTTGGATTGTCATAATACAGGAGGCAGTGTGGTGAATTGGTTCAAATGGTTAAGGCTCTGTGTCGGTGATTGGAAGATCAGGGTTCAAGCCTCAGTACTGCCAAGCTGCCACTGTTGGGCCCTTAAACAAGGCTCCAGAGACACTGTATCGTGGCTGCCCCTGTTCTCTGACTCTAACCTTCACAGTTAAGATATGTGAAGAAAGAATTTCACTGTGCTGTAATGCAGATCTGACAAACTAAAGGCTTCTATTCTACTCCTAAATGCTATATGGCTAGACTGTCACTAACCCATTACTTCATGTTCAGTATATATAACAGATAAGAACAAACGCTAACTCACATTACTAAAAGAAAATCAATTTAATATTAAAATATAGTAATCTAGTTTTTTTTTCTTCAGACCAGATGAGATCTTCCTCATTGTTGGATAGCTCTGGATGTTACTGTATATTTATAATCTCTTGGAGCTTCTGTGTGTTCTTGAGACTGTAATCGTGCTCGGTCCCTCAGTCCCTGCTCTCTCCAACCTGGCAGAGATGGAGATAAATGACCTCCTCCTCTTGCTGCACTAAGTAATACAGCCGGTGATGAATCGCTGCTTTCAGTGACACCAAAATTGGAATCATTGGGTTCAGAAGGCAAAACTAAGAACACCCCACATTCCCCTTTCTCACCAGCGCAAAGTCATCTGTTAAAAACGCCACACCTCAAGGCCACACTGGGTATTCCCTCCTTCAGCCCGGCGCTCAGACTAACGAGGGCGAATGAGAAGGGGAATACGGGCCTTGTTAAGACACGACCCTGCTGAGTTCATCGCAGCCCTGAACTTTATCACGGATTTTCTTACAGTTATCAAGCAGCATCAACATTAGAGGAAAATGATCGTATATTGTCTAATGGGGAATTTATTACCGGCCTTTATAGACAGAAATACATGAGTAAAAGTGTAGCACTGGCAGCGTGCACAGCCTCTGGACACTGCTTGACTTATTAAATTTAATGAGGTTTTTTCATTACGCAGCATGAATTACACACCA
Organism: Tachysurus fulvidraco; assembly: GCF_022655615.1. NCBI lineage: Eukaryota > Metazoa > Chordata > Actinopteri > Siluriformes > Bagridae > Tachysurus > Tachysurus fulvidraco. The sequence goes on along the minus strand of NC_062520.1, from coordinate 6,071,877 downwards.
TTTCTGTCAAATTAGACATTCCCGTCTCCCCTGAAGCAAGGATCGAGAACTGGGTCACGGGCGTGAGGGAAAGTGTGTAAGTGTGGCAGTCTAGGAAAAACCAGTTATACGTCACTGCTGTGCTTTTCTACATCAAAATACCTTAAACATGAAGAAATTTGCTCCTGGGGGCACGGTGGCTTAGCGGTTAGCACGTTTGCGTCACACCTCCAGGGTTGGGGGTTCGATTCCCGCCTCCGCCTTGTGTGTGTGGAGTTTGCATGTTCTCCCCGTGACCCGAGAAGTTCGGATAAGCGGTAGAAAACGAATGAATGAATGAATTTTGCTCCTGTTTTGTTATTATGTTCAGTATTGAACGTCTTTGTCATGTCTCACTCCACAGTGGTGGTTAAACCGAAGCTCATATGAAAGATGGTTAATTTATTGTCACTCAAATGATTCTATCTTCGAAGTAAATGTTTAAAAGCAAACCTGTTCCTGCTCCCTGAGATGCTCCAAGTGCTTGTTCATAAACATTTATAATATTTATCTTCAAACACTAAAATCCAGTTGTAGGAAAGTGTTCAGTTTTCACAATAAAATAGTGCAGTAACCGAATATCAGTTTCTCTTTGTGACAGGTTTTTTCTCAAATTCCAAAAAACAAAAAAAAAACAACAACACACATTTTCCCAAGACTCACACTGTACTGTATCATTTCACTCGGTGTACAAATTGTCGCTTTACCTCGAGTTCCAGATGCCAGGATTGAAACTGCCCCCACTTGTGCACTACATCATTACTGTGAAATTGAATGGCTGCTTATGAAACAGCGCACAATGATTATAGACCCAATATCACAGGATGATGATCATTACTCATTGCCATGCATTATGCAGAGGCGGCACATTTGCATATTTTACCCAGGTGTGGCAATCAGCGGAATGGCATTATCGCAGCAAACAAGGAAATGTGTGTAATTTAATTTCTGCTAACAAACAGCCCCCTCGGAATCGGCGCGGCTCTGTGACAGTAACTGGAACTGTGAATTTTCCGTTTTATTTGGTTGCTCTTCTTCACTTTTTTATGCTTTCTATATTGTATATTTTGTCTCGCCATCCAAATGTTCCTTGTCTTACTCAAAGTCATCAAACCTATACTCATCAGAATCGGAGATCTCAAATCATCTCAGATCTCAGCTGCACGTCTGTACAAATCAGATGAGCAACATTTCTATCATGTCTTCTTGTCTTCATGCCTACAGACTTACGTACAGGTGACCTTCAGGTTATTAGTCTCCATGTCTATATGACAAGCCCATACTGTATAATGAGCAGTTGAGGTCGTGCCCTCTGAGCAACGAGCACTGACCGAGACGGAGCCTTGTTAAGGTTTTCCGTCATTTTTAAAGTTTAGTCTGGAGAAACTACATGGATGTGTGTGTACGTACAGTATATACACATATATGTCATAGATATATGGAGCTGAAGGAACTGCCCACTCATTTGTCAGGTAACAAGGTTATTTGGAATGACCTCTGACCCTGGTGTATTGTTTGGCTGCTGCACTTTCTGTTGAATATAAAGCAGAGAGTAATGCCGGTGTGGAGGTGTTATAGACTGGTGGGAAATATGGACACAGAGAGAGAGAGAGAGAGAGAGAGAGAGAGAGAGAGAGAGAGAGAGAGAGTCCTGATTGCAATCTTGAACTGTAATAACATGTTAATAACACTGTAATAACCTGATAATAGATAGATAGATAGATAGATAGATAGATAGATAGATAGATAGATAGATAGATAGATAGATAGATACTTTATACATTCTCATGAGAAAATTCACAAAAAAATAATAAGTTAAAAAGTTAATTAAAAAGTTAACAATTAAAAAAGTTATAACATGTTAATAACACCAATAACTTGATGACAGAGCGACATTATCGCTCCTGTTCATGTTCTCTTCCTGAAACTAAACAAATTGGTCTCTGAAACCTTTTATGTTGCTTTTAATCTTATATTAATCTACTATTATTTCTACTTATAAGGGTCATATATATATATATGAGGAAAAGAGGAAAGGGTCAGTCATCAACTGAGACGTTTTTATATACTGTAGCAGTGCCAACACTGCACAATGGCATTTAATACAGTATTTGTGGCAATAACAAAGGCTTGTATTATAAAAGTTGGATGTTGGAGTCGGAGCACAGTGGCAGCCTGGCTGTGCTGGGACTAGAGGTCTTCACGGGTCCACTTAGATCCGAAAACCCGAGGTCCCACCCGAGACCCGAGCGGGTTCGGGTCTAAAAGTTTCACATGAGCCTCGGACACGGGTCAGGTATACTAATAGCGGCATCGGGTCTCGGGTAATTTAAAATGAATGTGTTTTTACCGAACGGACCCGAGAAGACCCGAACTACTGTATCTCGTGTGTGTGCATCGACTCGAGTCCTTTTCCAATCTCTCCTCAGTTTGCTGGCGACGTTTGGCTGGCGGTAAGCTAATTTTCGTTGAAACAGACCTGTCAATCAATTTTGAATCCACACTGTAGCGGTTACTTTAGTGTAGAGTTATGCAACATTCGGGTCCAGTCGGGTTAGAAAAAAATTGCCAACGGGTCAGGTCGGACTCGGGTATAATTTTTTTGGGCTTGTCTCGGGTCGGGTCTTTCTTAAAAAATAAATAATAATTATGCACGTCGGTTTCGGGTAAAAATTGATTCGGGTCACTTCAGGTCACATTTCTTTAGACCCGAGAAGACCTCTAGTCTGGGGCTAGAACCTCTGACCATCCGCTCAACAACACAGAGCCTTTACTAATTTCCGCACGCATGCACACACAAACGCACGTTAAAAACATTTAGTATGTACAGTATATATACTCATCTATTCTAGTGCCTTGAAAAGTTACAATCTGAAATATCCTCGATTAGACTTATATGTCACGAATCACACCTCAGACATTGGATTGTTGTGGATGGAACCATTTAGAATCCATCAGCATGGCTTTAGACTACAGAAAGAAATAGAAACAGTTCTGCACTCAAGTCTCCATCAGGGAACATGTTGATAACTTTGACAAGGTACAAACTGAAAGAAATGTATCGTATTAAAACACACAGCGTTTCCTTCAGATGTCCTCACTAGCTCCTGTGACGCGCTGGATGGACGGAAATAAAATCAACTCGCGTCTGCGTATTTAAATACAATACTGTCTAAATGTTCGATCTTTAGTTTTATTGTTCTCTTGTTAAGCCTTAAGTCTCTTTTTACAGCTGTGTGTGTGGATGAGAGTGAAATACAGACCTGCCTGGCCATTCATAGTCCTGGCATATCAACATCTTTAATTGACTCTGAATCACACTTAAAGTGGCGAGTGGAGTTGGAAATGGAATATTATGAACTGTCAGATCGCATTTAGGACCAAATTTGCTGTGGGATTTGAAGAAGGAATAAGGAAGAAGAGAGGGGGGGAGGAGGGACTGAGCAAATACATTTTAAAGTCTTTATCAGTAGCCACACACACACACACACACACACACACACACACACACACACACACACACACACAGAGTGCTAATATTTCCCCATGTAAAGTATGCTTCTGTATAAGTCCTGTTTTTTCTCACATGACAGGACGAAGGTTTAAAAAAAAGGGAGAATTTTTTAAATTTTCTTTCATCACGTCTCGTCCTTGAACCAGGTTTTGTGAACAGCATCTTACACTTCCTCCTTCTTGCTCTTTGCTCTTTGCTGAATGGAATCGAGACGGACGCCGCTTGAAAGAGTCGGCTCGGCTTCTTTTCGCCATAGAGACCTTGTTAATAAAGCAGCTTTCATATTTCTCTCTCGGTGAGTGTGTCTTTTTCTCCACACTCTCGCCTGCCTTTTATTTCCTGGCTATTCTTGCCTGGTGAGTCCCAGGCGAGAGCCGGGTTGCAACTTATGACTAGCCATGTCTGCAAACATCACAGCGCAACCAAAGCATGGAAGAATGACAGATCGGCCTTTCAATATGTACTGACAAACAAATTAGTGAGGAGATGCCGTGTGCTGAATAACAGATGTGGCGGGCGCCGTGGTATGGAACCGGTGATAGGGGATGGAAAAAGAAAATGGCCGTGCCCCATCTGGGCCAGAGAGGAAGAGGCAGCTCGGCGATTTCTGAGCTAGCACACTTGAGTGAATCCTCAGGACTGATTACACTTGTCATAATGGCAGATGCAAATAAATAGCAGCCGGAATCAGACCTCCAAAATGTGGGGAGTCAGAGCAGATGGAAAGCCGACAAAGTCACATCGTTCTTACTGTGCAAACATGCGAGAGGAGGACGAGAAAAAAATGTATATACAATACTGTAAATTCAAATAAAATATAATAAGGTCAAATAGAATTAGCTGTATACTGACCAAAGCTGTATACTGATAAGTAGGATAGATAGATAGATAGATAGATAGATAGATAGATAGATAGATAGATAGATAGATAGATAGATAGATAGATAGATAGGAAACAGTGATAGTGACAGATGATATACAGTGATATGAATATTAAATGACCAATGATTCATTGTTAAAAAAATATATATATAATAATTTGGCAATTGTGTTCAGATTTTATTGCATAAAAATGTTTGTGAAAAAAATCAGCTCACATCACTATTTTACACCACTAAAACTGTACAAATAACTTAGAAATATACTGTACATGTGATGCCATGTGAATAATATGTAATAAAAAAGGTTTTATAAGTTCTGTTTAAAAATATCAGATGTAGAAAAAAAATTCCCCCCAAAAAAAAAGACTTAAAAATCACATGAAAATAAATGATTCTAAAAAAAATCACATGCAGGCAGAGATGAAAATGAATTTTTTTTTTTTTTTTTTTTATAAGAATCATGTTTTTGAACATGAACATTAATTGTCGAACATTAATGGATGCTTTTTTTAAATCTCGTGGACATAAATAAAATGTAATCATGTTTGTTTTTGTTTCATGGGAACAGGAATCACGTTTTTTTTTAAAAAAGAAAATCATGAACATAAATTAATCTTGATTAAAAAATTCGATGAGATTAACAGACCACTGATTAAAAGTCGAATGTGAAAGTTAATGAATAGAAAATAAATGAAAGATCATGTGAACATAAATAAATCTTGTAAAGTCATAAACACAAGTTCATTTTGCATGAGATTTTTTTGTAAACGTTAAAATAACTGTTTAAAAGAATGAAAAATAAGCACAAACACTATGCACTATCTCCCGCTTATCTGGGAGAAATGTATGAAACAAAATGTGACGTGACGCGTCTAAAACCCACATGTGCATCTTTCACATTTCACATCAGAATCACGTGATCTTTACCATGTGAAGTGTGAGACTTTTTTCTAGAGTGTGAGGGGGAAAAGTGTGTCAGAGCGAGGAGAACGAGACAATGACAGAGAGATGAGAGAGCAGTGACACGAAAACCACATGAAGGAGAGAGAGAGAGAGAGAGAGAGAGAGAGAGAGAGAGAGAGAGAGAGAGAGAGAGAGAGAGAGAGAGAGAGAGAGAGAGAGAGAGAAGAAATGTAGAAGTGGAGCAGAACGAGAAAATTGAAACGAGTCGAATGTGTTCGTGTTTGTGTTCCAGGGAGAGAAAATGTACGGAAAAGCAGAGGAAATGCAGGAAATAGAGAGTCTGATGAAGATGTTGTGTGTCCTGGGTTTGTAATTATTTCTAATTTAAAAAGGTCCTTGAATGATCTTCCAGTTTGGAGTGTGGGTCCTGTTTGCACTCTTGAACTGTAATAACATGTTAATAACACTGTAATAACTTAATAATAAACAGATTATTATTAATAATAGGGGAATAAGGGGGAAGTCATGGCCTAATGGTTAGAGTTTGACTCCTGGGCCGGCAATACCACGACTGAGGTGCCCTTGAGCAAGGCATCGAACGGGGCACCGCAGCATAAATGGCAGCCCACTGCTCCGGGTGTGTGTACACGGTGTGTGTGTGTGTGTGTGTGTGTGTGTGTGTGTGTGTGTGTGTGTGTGTGTGTGTGTGTGTGTTCACTGCTGTGTGTGTGCACTTTGGATGGGTTAAATGCAGAGAACAAATTCTGAGTATGGGTCACCGTACTTAGCCGTATGTCACTTAGATAGATAGATAGATAGATAGATAGATAGATAGATAGATAGATAGATAGATAGATAGATAGATAGATAGATAGATAGATAGATACTATTCATTCCCATGGGAAATTCACAAAATTTGTGAGCGTGGGTCCTGTTTGCACTCTTGAACTGTAATAACATGTTAATAACATGTTAATAACACCGTTAGTTCAGGAATCACTTTTCAGTTGTTTGTAGGTGTGGTTATGTGGCTTGGGTTGCAGTATATCAGCACTTTTTCCCTCTCAGGAAGCTTGTAAGGGAATATGTGAAGACTTTCTCTCCAGTGTTTTAATCTCAAATCAATAGTGTACATTTATCCCTAAAAACTGCTGATGTATTCATAAAGACTTCTCTGATACCACATCATACCATTTGAGCCATTACGCACCATTGACCCTAGCCTTCTTTTACTTAATATGATTGTTAGACTGTAAGACCGGTTAGTTCCAGTTCAGTCTGTGATCGACTTTTTCACATGTTGAGGATGAAACCCAATTTCCCGTCCTGTCGCATGTGAAACCGATTCCCGACACCTCCAGATGAAGTGCTTCCAGGACCCGCCTGGTCCTGCCCTGAGCAACCGGAGCTGTTCCTGCACTCGTTTGGAGAAAGAGAAATGAGCCTGAAATGACAGTAACTCTGAAATAGCAGGTTGTGATCATAGATGTACGTATTTTATCTTATTTTTGCAAGTTGCTTCATCCAGAAGTGCGTTTTCAGGATCGCAGCCGCACCTGCCTCAGAGATCGAGTCGGTGTTAGTTTTCTCACTTTTGAAGTTGGAGCTCATGCATATTCATTCAGCTGGAGGAGAGAATACCTCCACAAACACACACACACACACACACACACACACACACACACACACACACACACACACACACACACACACACACACACTCACACACACACACACACACACACACCAATAGGTTATCCTTTGCTGCATTCCTTCTAACACTTTAGAAGGATCCATGATTTAAGTGAATGAGATATGAAGGAGGTGTTAGAAGATCTGAGTTTTACTACATCTCTTATTTTTTTTCCTTCTTCTGCTTTGTTTAATATTTGATTTTTAGCCACAGTTTGAGGCTAAGCACTTAGCTTGAGACTGCATGCCGAATGTCAGAGTCGCTTTAGGTTCTGGGAACAGGAACGGTTCAGACAGGACCACCTGCTAAGACACAAGGCCTATCAAGTACTAATGTGCTCTGATTTATTTATTCTAGCTATACTTTAGTGCTGTGACATTAGAAAGCTTTTACAGTAAATCCGGGAAAAGGGTTTCTTATGTTTCCTGCGGCGTACGGCAGGCGCGTGACTGAGCTTTCTCTCGGTTTTGTAGAAGCCAGGTTGTTCACCTTTGGGGTAAGAATAGAATCAAATAATATGCAGTATCTGTGTTGATTCACCACAGAGCTGCTGAATTCTCGATTGTGAATCAAGTCGGATTCGTTTTCTGTAAGGTCAGTAGATCGGACCGTGGTTCTGGACGAGAGGTAAATCCCAAATTTCTAATATTATTAATTCGCTTGTAAAGATAATTATAATAATTACAAACTCACAGAAACTTTTGGGACTATTCCCTCCCAGACCACTAGAGGGGGTGCGGGCAGGTATTTTTGCTCATTCAAGGTCATGTCTTTTCCTACCTGTGTCTTTATCCCTATTGTGTTCCTATAGTCCCTATAGCTATCCCTATTGTGTTCCTATAGTCCCTATAGCTATCCCTATTGTGTTCCTATAGTCCCTATAGCTATCCCTATTGTGTTCCTATAGTCCCTATAGCTATCCCTATTGTGTTCCTATAGTCCCTATAGCTATCCCTATTGTGTTCCTATAGTCCCTATAGCTATCCCTATTGTGTTCCTATAGTCCCTATAGCTATCCCTATTGTGTTCCTATAGTCCCTATAGCTATCCCTATTGTGTTCCTATAGTCCCTATAGCTATCCCTATTGTGTTCCTCTATTTATACCTGCCCTGTAATATCAGCCTTTGTTCGTCATTGATGCACGTCACGCTTTGTTTTTGTTTGTCATTGTCCAGAATTATGACGTGTAGCATTCATTTTTTTGTTATATTGTATGTGAATAAAAAGTATGAACATCATGCATTTGGGTCTGGTCTCCGAAGCTCAGCCGGAAGACGTGACAGAGGTTTACTGTAAGTAGATATAACATTCATGGAAGGAGTCCCCAGTGTCATTTCTTTCTTTCGTTCGTTCGTTCTTTCTTTCTTTCTTTCTTTCTTTCTTTCTTTCTTTCTTTCTTTCTTTCTTTCTTTCTTTCTTTCTTTCTTTGAATTATTTGAATTGATTTGATTTGATTTGAATTATAGGAAAAATATATTGCTAGAGCTTCTGTTATAGAAAACACTAGAAAATCTTCCAGAGCAGATTCGAGACTCAGAATGAGATTCATGAATGCCGTTGTGTAAATAATGAAAATGTTCCCCACATTGTAATATTGTAGTCTTGCCAACAGACAGGAACTTGCTGGTTTTCTCAAATAAAGAGCAATGTATCCAGAGAGAAATCGGAACTCACAGCCTTGCACATCTTCCTTTTTAAAGAACTTGTTGGAATAAAACCTTTTATGCATTTTATTGTGTTATACAATTTTTGTGTGCCTTGAGCTGAGATTTGCCACGGAGAACCTCTTGATTTGCAGAGAACGTGCTGCTCTGACTGCTTTATTGAAACTGTTCCTCCCACCCACTTCAAACTCCGGGCCTCAGGCCTGCTGAATCTCTCCACCATGACACTCCATACAGACAAGCACAAAAGCTGAGCTCATTACACTAATTTAATCATGAGCTGGTATGTTGGATTGTGTGTGTGTGTGTGTGTGTGTGTGTGTGTGTGTGTGTGTGTGTGTGTGTGTGTGTGTGTGTGTGCTTGTCTAGACTCCCACATTGGTTAGGTGTGAGATTAGGACTTGTGCCCACTGAGGAAAGTGGCAGCTAGAGCACTAAACCTCTGCACTTGGCATGGAGAAGAGAAGCCCATGTGAAACAGATGGTGGGCTTTTTTTCTGTTTTCTGCAGAGCTAATCAGGTGCTAAATATGAGCTCGTCTTCTCTATTTAGCGAACCACTAAGCTGGTGTATGCTGAATCTGTCAGAGGAAAGACAGACTCTGGAACGTTCTTCAATCTCATCGTTTGTCAGTAACATCAATACGATTACAGTAACACTCTGTGCCTGCCGTCACACTAGCACACGACAAGCTGGAATTCCTTTCCACTGACAATTACGTGTGATGTGTTAAATCCGAGCGTTTATTTGAGATGATGTCACAGACCAATCAGTCTTTGTGACTGTTCTTTGCTTCCCAAACAGGCTTTAGTTTAGTTCTATTACTTGTCAGAGAGCGGGACGACTTCACAGATAAAACCAGACCCAAACACACGGATAACTAACAGACACGATTAACATAAATACCACAAACTGGAAAACACTTGAGAAAGTAAACTCCGACGTAATTAAAATACACAAACTGGAGATAACAAACAGAGAGCACATGCAAGGGGTTCATGCAAGGATAAAGAGGGGAAACAATTAGACACACGAGGAAAAGGGTTTCCAGAAGCACAAAGGAATTAAGGCTAGGACGTGAACACAAAACGTAAACGAAAGCACACGGCACGAGACAATACAATCTGATGCTCAGACGTTGAGGAACAACTGAAAAACTTTGGTTTCATCTGATCTGTCATTAAGAGACGTTACAATGGAAATCAATCATTTGGGGAAGTAGCGGAGATCACAAAGCAGCATAGCTAGAACCGTTATCTTGCTTTGCTAATAACA
>NC_062520.1:6034428-6054428 GCF_022655615.1 Tachysurus fulvidraco | reverse complement strand
TACAAGATTACAACATTATTAGATGATCTATCTACAGAAATTAATTACAAGTTTTATGAAAATGTAAAAAAAAATGAATCTTATTCTATACTGACTAATAGTTTGTCCCTAAGTTAAGTGAAGCGGTTATTAAAGATGAATGAATGAATAGTTCCAGTGAGAATTGTCCCTTTATTGTTTATTTTAATTTGAAGCTTTTTTTTTTTTTTCAGAAAACTTAACATTTTCACGTCTAAATAATTTTCCATAATATTCCTCTGTAAATATTTTTAGCAATGTTTTGGGATTCTTTCTAAGAGGCGGCCTGAAAACACAGAAAATATCGTTCTAAAAAAAAAAAGAAAAAAAAGGATAATAAAAAATAATAATAACTAAAAACATGTTTTTTTTAATTCATTTTCAATTTTCTTATTTGTTAAATTGCAATATCAGCCTTTTCAGAGAATGTAACTATTAGTATATTTTTTAAAAATAAATAAATAATAATATAATAAAAATAATAATAGTAATTTGTTATAAAAAAAAAAAAAGATCACAATATCCATGAATTTTTATCAAAGCATCCTGTGATATGTTTTATATTGCTATTAAATCATATCATCAGTTCATGTATTTGATCAATTCGGTCTTATTTTATTTGTATACCACGTTTAAAACATACAGTGAGATGAATATCTTATGAGGCAGAACACAGATAGCAGTGGTGATGTGAGAAAGTGTATTACAAGCGAGACTTTTTCGAAACTCTAGAAACGAGTACGGGGTAATGAACTGCCACCATACTGCTGCTACATTTAGGATGCTAGGGAGAGAGAGAGAGAGAGAGAGAGAGAGAGAGAGAGGGAGGGAGAGAGAGAGAGGGAGAGAGAGAGAGGGAGAGAGAGAGAGAGAGAGAGAGAGAGAGAGAGAGAGAGAGAGAGAGAGAGAGAGAGAGAGAGGGGGAGGGGGAGGGGGGGAATCAATGATTTCTTCCACTGCCTGGTTCAATAGCATGTCCAGCCCCTCCTCTCTTTTTAACTTTTCTATTCTTCTTGTCTTTCTGCTCTGAGATTGGCCAAGCACCAGGTCTTAATGCCTTTTTTCATTTCCGTTAGCTGAGTGAGAATAAAATAGTGTGACTGTCCTCCTCCATGATCTGTTCTTCAGGCAGAAAAGTCAGAGCAGTTTGTCTTGTTAGACTGAATGGCCAGTTAGACAGCAGAGCCTGCAGGCCTTGTGGCAAAACTGTCCGTGAAAGCTAAGAAATGGTGTGTGTTTGTGTGTGTGTGTGTGTGTGTGTGTGTGTGTGTGTGTGTGTGTGTGTGTGTGTGTGTGTGTGTGTGTGTGTGTGTGTCGGTCTGTCTATCTGTCTCTGTCTCTTTGTGTGTGTGTGTGTGTGTGTGTGTGTGTGTGTGTGTGTGTGTGTGTGTGTGTGTGTGTGTGTGTCTGTGTGTGTGTGTGTGTTTATGTCTGCATATTTGTCTGTTTATATCTGTCTGTGTGTGAGTGTTTCAGTCTGTGATTATTGTGTGTTTATGTCTGCATGTATTTCTTTGCATGCCTTTATTTATGTCTGTCTGTATGTTTGTCTGTTTGTATTTCTATATCTGTGTCACTGTGTATGTGCGTGTGTGTGTGTATGTGAGTGTGTGTGTGTGTGTGTATTTGTGTGTGATTGTGTGAATATGTGTGCATGTGTGTGTGTGTGTGTGTGTGTGTGTGTGTGTGTGTGTGTGTGTGTGTGTGCATGTTTTTTTGAATGTATGTGCACATGTGTGCATGTGTGTGTGTGTGTGTGTGTGTGTGTGTGTGTGTGTGTGTGTGTGTGTGTGTGTGTGTTTATGTGAATGTGTGTGTGCATGTGTGTGTGTGTATGTGTGTGTTTGTGTGAATGTGTGTGTGTGTGTGTGTGTGTGTGTGTGTGTGTGTGTGTGTGTGTGTGTGTGTGTGTGTGTGTGTGTGTGTGTGTGTGTGTGTGTGTGTGTGTGTGTGTGCGTGTGTGTGTACACATGTGTGTGTGTGTACACACGTGTGTGTGTGTGTGTGTGCGCGCGCGTGTGTGTGTGTGTGTGTGTGTGTGTGTATACGTGTGTGTGTGTGTGTGTGTGTACACATGTGTGTGTCTGTTTCCTTCTTCTTCTTTTAACCCTGTTTCTATTTTTAACACTTTAGTAAAATACTATTTGAGCTTTAATTTTCAACCATACACTTATTTGTACACGATTCATAGATCGATCTGAACGAATAATAATTCCAATCATTTTCAGATATTCCTCAATCCCCTGTGCGTATGTTGCTGCGACATGTATATCAGCTTTAAATTACTCATCACATTCACACAAAGCACAGATGACTTACATTAAACACTGACAGATCTCCTGAGAACGATGTACTACAGTGCAACCACTGCGGTGCATCAGCTCCTATAGACACCTATTAACTTTTATAGGGTGCCATTACTTTTATTTGTCTCACTGTGGATTCTGTAGATTTACTGTATGTTTCTTTTTGATTGATTATCAATTCCCTAATCTGTGAATACAACTGTAGTATTGACAAGACACTAAAAACATTCCTTTAACGGACGATTCGGTAACATGAAGCGACTCCTGCCTTCCTCTTGATTCTATAAAAGCCTCTGTAATATTTTCTAATATTAGGAAACATCTGCTGGAAGGAGTGTTTCCAGCCTCTGCACCATCCTGTAGTCGTGCTGAGACCGGAGCTGTAATTACACTGTTTATAAGCAGATGTTAAGTTTTTTTATTGATCTATCTAACTTATCTAATTATTTCAGCAGCTCTGGAGCAGAAAGGGTTAAGTTCTTTGCTCAAGGGCCCAACAGAAACCTTGACCTTCTGATCTGAAGCCATCACTGGTTATGTTTTCATGGTGAAACGGATGACGTACTCAACCCTCCTCGCTCAGTCACAGTGACACTAAGGTTGTCTTTGAGCTCATGTATGAGGAAGAAGGCAGACAACGCTTTCCTCTGGGTGTGTGACACAGTATGAGCAGCAGATTCATGCTCTAGAATCAGTAGATGTAAGACAGAGGAGATAGAAGAAGATAGAAGAGAGCGACCTTGGACAGTTTAGAGAGACACTGGAGGGAAAATAGTGTGCAATGGATATATGTTGTAGTACAGTATTTTCCGCACCATAAGGCGCACCGGATTAAAAGTGACGTGACATACGGCTAAGTACGGTGACCCATACTCAGAATTTGTTCTCTGCATTTGACCCATCCAAAGTAAGCGTACGTACTGTACGTATTACATAATGTCCTCTGATTGGTTTATCGCTGCCAGCGTACGTAGTGTATGTATTACGTCCCTGTGTCAGTGGGAAACGGTCCGACAGTCAATCAAGCGGAGCGCTTACCGAAGACGCACAACATTTTTACAGATTTTTGGAACTCATAAGGCGCACCGGATTATTAGGCACACGGCCGATTTCTTTAGAAAATTTAAGGCTTCTAGGTGCGCCTTATAATGCGGAAAATACTGTACTTATAATGCAAAAAAAACACTATTCAGGTAACCCAATTGTTCAGTAATTGTTCAATTTAGACAACACATGCTATAAAAGGGCTGAGATTTAAAACAAGACACTGGATATTAAATAAGGAATGAATTCTAATAACTGAAAAGAGGTGTTCCTGAAATACTTATATTAAATTCATTCATTCATTCATTCATTCATTTTCTACCGCTTATCCGAACTTCTCGGGTCACGGGGAGCCTGTGCCTATCTCAGGCGTCATCGGGCATCGAGGCAGGATACACCCTGGACGGAGTGCCAACCCATTGCAGGGCACACACACACACACACACACACACACACACACACACGCACACTCTAATTCACTCACACACTCACACGCTACGGACAATTTTCCAGAGATGCCAATCAACCTACCATGCATGTCTTTGGACCGGGGGAGGAAACCAGACACACACACACAAGGCGGAGGCGGGAATCGAACCCCCAACTGTAGATTTGATGGTATTCTTAGTCCATGTTTTAGTGACCCAGTATCTATATATTCATTGACAGAGACTTCTGTAAGTTCCTCTGGATGCAAATGTCTGACAAATGCTGTAAATATTATTCCAACAGAGGTAAAGTCCAGCACACTAAAGTTAAGGAATACAGTACACAGAAAAAGAGAAGAAGTGAATGTTACTGTCAGGACTCAGCCATGTGCCTTTGTTTATGTTCCTCGTCACGTGTCTGCCCCGCCTTCGTCTACTCCTCCCTGTCTCCACACCTGTTCCTAATCGTGTCTCATTGCCTTTTCTAATTAAGTGAGCCGCGTTGCCGATGGCAGCTCGGAATCATTAGTTTCGTTTAGTCCCTGTTAAGTGTCGTCATTTGTATTGTTTTAGTTATCGTCTTTTACTGTGTGGTCTTCATTATTTATTAAACCAGTTTCTTTTGAAGCTATCCTGCATACGGGTCTGTCTCCTTCCATCCTGGATGTGACAGTTACAGAGATAAACCACACTACAGGGATGGGGTAGTTTAGTGTGTAAAATGTTGGATTATTTATCAGAAGGTTGAGAGTTTGAATCCCAGGTCCTCCAATCTGCCACTTCTAGGCCCCTAAATAAGGCCCTTAACTATCATAGTGTTTAAATAAGATCAGTGATGTAATTGTCACAAGATGCCATTTGCATCGTTCTAAAATTGAACAATAGACAGATTGTATATTACCCGAATTTAAACAAACTCAATCAAACCTCCGTGGTGAACTCTTGTCCACTTAAGGATCATCACCGGGACCCCTGATCGATGCCGAAAGACCGACTCAGTACATCAAGAGTGATCGGTAGATGATGATCATAGCACCGTTAATTATTTATTCACGTCCTGTTCCCAGCAGTCGTCAAGTCAGGAAGTGACACAGAAGTCGGGAACAATGGAAGCGCTGTATCTTTGCGTCTACTTGCTGACATTCGGCATTTTAGCTGTTCTGTGTTTGACCTAGAAATCTTTTTTAAGTTCTGATGGAAAAGGGGAGAGAGAGAGAGAGAGAGAGAGAGAGAGAGAGAGAGAGAGAGAGAGAGAGAGAGAGAGAGAGAGAGAGAGCATCCTGGCTACAGCTTGGTAAGGAGAAATAATTGGATTCTCGTTCCTTATCTCACTCAACACAAGTTGTCAGAATCCCTGCTGCCTCGGCACAGTCACGTTTCAGTCAAGCAGGAAGGATTTCTTAAGGTTTCTGATAGGTGACACAGCTACAGATTCTCTCTCTCTCTCTCTCTCTCTCTCTCTCTCTCTCTCTCTCTTGCTTGCTTACTCGCTCACTCACACACCTGCTTGCTCGCTCGCTCGCTCACTCGTTTACTTACTCACTCACTCACACACTCGCTTGCTTGCTCGCTCAATCACTCACTCCCTCACTCACTCACTCATTCACTCACTCACTCACTCAGTCCGTCATTCACTCACTCTCTCACTCAGTCCCTCACTCACTCACTCACTCACTCTCTCAGTCCCTCACTCACTCACTCACTCACTCACTCACTCACTCACTCTCTCAGTCCCTCATTCACTCACTCACTCACCCTCACTAACTTTTTTACTCACTCGTTCACTCACCTTCACTCACTCACTCACTCACTCACTTATTTACTCACACACTCACTCACTCACTCATTCACTCACTCACTCCCTCGCTTGCTATCTTTCTCACTCAGTTACTCTCTCACTGGCTCAATGACTCACTCACTTACTTTCTCACACACACACTCATTCCCTCACTCACACTCACACACGCACACACTCACTCGCTTACTCGCTCGCTCTATCACTCACTCACGTCAACGACTTCAAGGTCAAACCGGACATTTTTATACAGTGCCATAGTTTCCCAAAACATATAATTTTCTTTCTTTTCTCCTTAAGAATTGCACCCTGTTAAACCTTAGCTAAATGTACACAACTAAAGTAAAAAAAACTACAAAAATAATTATTAAAATATTATTATTATTATTATTATTATTATTATTATTATTATTATAAGGGCGATGCTGATCTTATACACAACAGGATGACTAAATATACATAAATAAAATGTAAAAAAATGTAAAATTAAATGATGTTAAGAACCAAATGAAGGATGACAAATATTTCTTGTAAAAATCGTGTATAATGAGTGAACACGAGCAGTGTAGGTTAGAGTAGCCATGGGAAATGATGATGAGGTCCTATAGGGAGTGAGTGTGTGTGTGTGTGTGTGTGTGTGTGTGTGTGTGTGTGTGTGTGTGTGTGTGTGTGTGTGTGTGTGTGGGTGGGTGGGTCTTGTTCTCTGGATTCTTCTCCTCATCCTCCCTCTTCATCCTCACAGCTTCATGTCAGGTCTTTTGGGCTGTTCATCATTAGGCCACGGTGGGTCGAGGAGGGATGTAATTATGGAGTTCGGCTCCTCTGTCAGTCTCTCTCACTCTACCCTGAACCCATGTCTCTAATAGGAAGCTCCAGAGTAAACAACACACACACCCACACACACACACATGCAGACAAACCAAACCACACACACCTTCAAGAAGAAGGGAAAGGAAACTGTCAGCAATGTTTGGTTATCAGTAAGTGGCTTTCTTAAAACAGAAAAAGTGTCCTCTCTGGCGCTCTGTAATAAACAGTGCTGGAAACATGTTTTCTGAGTAAATAATGGAATTGCCAGACGTAGAAAGTGTACGTGCAGTAATTCCTGTTCCTGAATGTCCATTTCCACGACAGATTGCCAAATACATCGGTTCGGCGTTTATAGACAGTGAGGAATACGGAGCTTTATAATGAATCCTATTTCCTGACATGTAATTTGATATTTAGATGGAAATAAAGCTAATTCTTTCTGGGACTGAATTGTTTTGACGTCTAAATGCTTTTCGGACAAACAGTAAGGCGCACTTACATGTTGGTTAATAATGTAATCATCATCTGATTTCAGAAGTTACGAGGTTATCTTTAGAAGTCGGTTTAAAAGGCGGAGGACGATTATTCTGTTCTGTTGAAGCTGTGCGAAGATGTTGGGAGACGTTTAAAAATGCATGTGTTTGTTATAGTGCACACAAACAGACTTAGAATTTGCTTGTGATTTTATTTGAAATTATTACACAATTAGTTAGCTTTCGTGTCATTGAACAAACAATGCATCGATGTGTGAAAAATAAATTAGTTGGACTGTTGCAAATTGTTGTTATGGATAATAATAATAATAATAATAATAATAATAATAATAATAATAACAATTTATATTATTCATTCATCTTCTACCGCTTATCCGAACTTCTCGGGTCACGGGGAGCCTGTGCCTATCTCAGGTGTCATCGGGCATCGAGGCAGGATACACCCTGGATGGAGTGCCAACCCATCACAGGGCACACACACACTCTCATTCACTCACACACTCACACACAACGGACAATTTTCCAGAGATGCCAGTCAACCTACCATGCATGTCTTTGGACCGGGGGAGGAAACCGGAGTACCCAGAGGAAACCCCCGAGGCACGGAGAGAACATGCAAACTACACACACACAAGGCGGAGGCGGGAATCGAACCCCCAACCCTGGAGGTGTGAGGCGAACATGCTAACCACTAAGCCACCGTGCCCCACTTATAATATATTTATACTATATTATATTATATTATATTATATTATCCAAATATAAATTATTATTGGTATTATTATTATTATTATTATTATTATTATTATTATTATTATTATTATTATTATTATTTGTTTCAATTAAACTAATCAGTTTAAATTAAAATGATTTATTGTTGGTTTTTCCATATTAACCCATTACTTCCCATTACTATGTGATGAAGATTTATTAGAAAAATTTCTACATCCATCTACATTTAGGTGACTAGAACATAGCACAGTGTTAATGTTTCTGCTGTAAAACACCAGTATTGTGGGTTTGATTCTCAGCTCAGGTGTGAGTTTGGGGTTTGATTTTATTGAGTGGTTTAAAAATACACTGATATTATGTAGGATTTCTAAAAACTAACTGTGTCGATGTTACAGAATTCAGTGACGTGGAGTTAAATAAATTCATCAAGCTTTTTTCCAATGTGTACATATCTGTAGTTATTATGACTGAATTAGGTTCCAATAAGACAATTTGTTTACAACTGATGAGTCTGTAGAACTGTCAGGGTTAGACGAGTAACGTGTGAACGTCTTCAACAACGAGAGCGTCGGGTTCAAATCTTCTTCCTAACAAGTTGCTTTCAGTATAAGAACGATTAAGGTAAAAGGTTAAATCATAAAACAGGAAGTAGATGGGCGATACGAAGATGCCAACTCCGTGTGGTGTGAGACGACGACCTCCTCATCAATACACAATTATCAGACTCTATCTGACTGTAGAAAGGACATTATTCATAATAACACTCGGTGTTTATAACAGTTAATAATCACAACCTCCATTGTCACCCAAATGAGGATGAGGTTCACTTTTGAGTCTGGTTCCTCTCAATGTTTCTTCCTCTTCCATCTAAGGGAGTTTTTCCTCACCACAGTCACCTCAGTCACCTCAGACTTGTTCATTAGTGTAAATAAAAACACATTTAAATATAAATCTAAAGTTAATATTGATCTATTTAATAAACGTTTTGTTCTATATTTATGTTTTGTAAAGCTTCTTTGAGACAACGTCCACTGCTAAAAGCACTATACAAATAAAATGGAATTTAATTGAATTCAATTGAACTCTATATAGATATAAAGTAGGATTCTCTGTATGTAATGGATAGAAAATTGAATTTAATTTATGTATTTATTTATGTATTTATTTATTTATTTATTTATTTATTTATTTATTTATTTATTTATTATTTTTATTAAAAGCACATAGAAAACATATTCCCTGGATGGCAACAGTAACACAGCTTCCCATCAGGTTACATGGCACCACCCTTTGTGGTTTATTTGATTTATAGCAGTGTGTTTGACAGTGTTTTTTTTTTTTTTTTACTCAAGTCAAAAATCATCTAAAGGAAAAAATAAAGACAAAAATTTAAACTCTGACTCTGTACGGTAGTTGGTATGAGTTGTTTTGTTTCCTGTAATTGTTTCTTTAGATTAGGATCAGCTCACGTGATATGTGTTTGTGTGTGTGTGTGTGTGTGTGTGTGTGTGTGTGTGTGTGTGTGTGTGTGTGTGTGTGTGTGTGTGTGTGTGTGTGTGTTACAGAAAAGGTGAGCAGCATGCTGTCTGCACTGATTGTCCCCTTCAAATATATGAGTCCAGGTCCAAGCAGCACGGAGGATGAAGACACGTTAAGTAAGTACAGTTCCAACACGGCAGCTGTCACCATGTCCATGTTCGGTATCGAACGTCTTTGTCGTGGTGGTTAATATGAAGCCCACGTGAAAGTAGACACTCAGGACTTTTTTTTAAATAAATGGTGATCTCAAACCCATTTCTGCTCTCTGAGATGCTAGAAAGTGCTTCTTCACGAATCCAACCACTAAAATTCTGTGTAAGCTTTTCCAAACTCATGTCTGAAACACGCTGAAGCCGACGGAGTCCTGACTCCTTTTAGATCAAGTCGAGTCAAGTCAAGAAGCTTTTATTGTCATTTCAACAATACGTGTATAGCTGTTGCAGTACACAGTGAAATGAGACAACATTTTCTTCAGGATCATGGTGCTACATAAGACAAAGACAGGGCTAAGGACATGTAAGTACTGTAGTCTTAGCCACATGGTGCAAACAGTGTAGACACAAAGTTACAAGACAATACAAAAAGTACAAAAAATGCAATACACAAAAGACAATAAACAGTAAACAGATACAGCGCCGCCTGACCGGTGTATGCTATAGTCTATACTGTATGTGTATCAGACTCACAGCCAAAAATTCATCCTCTTTATACCGATCGAAAACGTCCCATAAGTCCATTTCCGTCGTCTGGGCGTAATGGAGCATCGGTGTACCGCTAAAAATGGTTTTAACTTAATCATACTATAAAGGATCAATACAGTATCAATCAGAATATGTTCACATGTAGACCAACACCATGTTTGGGGGGTGTGGATTATTGCGTACTGGGTGAAATCTGAAGTATTTGCCTCAGGAGAGTGAAGCAGGGTGAAAGCTAGAAAGCTTTAACATGAAACTTGAGTCTTGTTTTTTTTTTTTCTTTCTCAAATTCAAGAACAGCACATGCTCTCCTCCATGAGGACAGGGGTTGCTGCTTTGCATCGAATACCGGAGACAAATCGCACCCAATTTACGCATGAACCCTGAGGCAATTTTGAGGCAGATTACAGAGGCGATTTAGCAGATAATTCCCCCAGTTGTGAGGATTTGTTCATGGATTTTAAAACACTTAAATAAAAGACACGCTCACAGGGAGCTTTCAGGAGCTGCGACATGAGGTTTTTTTTTCTCCTTGTGTTATTATTATATCATTGTATTTCATCTGACAGGTTTCTTCTGATTCTATGTCAAAGATTAGAGAACAGAGGAAATGGAGACATCAGAGGCATCACAATCATTTACAGTTGACGTTATAAACCGATGCTATCGCCGCCGCTGGCTCGGTTTAGATGCTGCCGCTTGCGTGGTTTTTGGTGGCGTCGTGTTGGTAGCCTGACATGATGCTGTAACGTTTCATATCTACGGATAAGACTTATGTAGATATGAGTCAGTCATTCTTAAATTCATTTGCATTCGCTCACAAAGATGCAGACACGAATTCTTGAAAATAAAAATGGCATATTGAAGTTTTGCTTGTCGCCATGGTGATATGTTGAAGGGTACATCTTTTGTAGACTGAGTACCTGTAAAGGTGCAGACGGTGTACCTCTTATTATCTTATCAGTGGTTATTATTGTACGTTTACGTGTGTGTCAGCGGGTAAAATAAGTATTGAACACGTCACCATTTTTCTCAGTAAATTTATTTCTGAAGGTCCTATTGACATGAAATTTTCACTAGACAACCCATTCAATCCACACATGCAATGAAATAAAACCATAGATGTCCTTACATTAAGTTATGTTTAATAACGTTATGATTTATTTACAATGGTGGATTGAATGGGTTGTTACCAACATCTGGTGAATATTTCATGTCAACAGCACCTTCAGAAATAAATTTACTGAGAAAAATGGTGACGTGATCAATACTTATTTTACATGCTGTATATATATATATATATATATATATATATATATATATATATATATATATATATATATATATGTTATAATTATTTTTTTTTTTTTATTGTTTATTGTCTTTTTACCACTTTTTCATCATCTTCAAAAAAGCATTATAAATTAAAATTATTAATTATATTTATTATTATTATTATTATTATTATTATTATTATTATTATTAATTAACTGAACAATAAAATGCAACAAATAATATCAGTGACAGAAAGAAAAAATGCTAGCGTTATAGAAAATTATAAAAAGTTGTGCAAAAAAACAGAATGAAAATAGAAGAATTAAAATAATGGTATAAGTAACTAAAGCGTTGCAGTTGCTGCTTGGATCTTTCACATTAAGTTATTCTACTTCCACCATGTGTCCTTGCACCATCTGTTAAATTAATAAAATGCATCCTATATCATGTGCGATAGCTTTGCTTTCTATTTCACTTTTCTGACAACACTGGGTTTCGTTCCCTTTGCATTTCTGTGTTTCACTTTTTATCATTTGTCTGTCTTCTGTCAGGTACCAGCAGTACAGAGGTGAAGGAGAACTGGAACACTGGGAACTTTGAGGACCGTACAATCATGCCATCGGAACGTCCGTCTTTCTTCCTGTCCGATTCGTCCCGGAGCGGGACAGGTGCTCTGAAACGGAAGCGTCCATTAGAGGAGGACAACAACGGGCGCGTATGTGAGCTGCGAGTATGCTGCAGAAGGTCGTCGTGGTCAGACACGCCGAAGAACGCCGTGGTGCAGCTGAACGAGCTGCGTCCGGGTCTGCAGTACCGCACTGTGTCCCAAACGGGTCCTGTGCACGCTCCTCTATTCTCCATTGCCGTCGAAGTCAACGGGCTCACTTTCGAAGGAACGGGCCCTACTAAGAAGAAGGCAAAGATGAGGGCAGCTGAGTTAGCGCTTAGCTCCTTTGTGCAGTTCCCCAATGCTGCTCAGGCTCACTCAGCCATGGGAGGAGCATCTAATCCCACAACGGACTTCACCTCTGACCTTTCGGACTTCCCTGAAACGCTCTTTAAAGGTTTTGAACCGGACGGTTTTCGTTCAGCCAAATCTGAGTTGCTCTCTAGTGCCCTTCGTTTGCGCCACACACTAGACTTGATGGTGGTACAAGCGAGGCAAGGCGACAGCCACTTTTCCACACCTCCACCAACACCTGAACCTCCTCCTCCTCCACCGAGCCCTGTCGTCCTGCTGAATAACCTGCGGCCGGGAGCGCGCTATGCCTGCCTGTGTCAGAGCGCCAGGGGCCGACGCGCTCGCCGCTGCTTTGTGATGGCCGTGCTGGTGGACGGCAGAATATTTGAGGGCACAGGCTGCAGCAAGAAGCTGGCAAAGAGAAAGGCGGCGCTGAGTGCCCTACAGGCGCTCTTCAACATCACACAGGCACCCGAGGCGAGAGTGGGTATGATCAAACGACCTCATTTACCCCAGGTGAGTAGTGCCAGACAGGGCCTCTGGCAGCTACAGCACTCCATACGGTGAGGTGTAATAGCTGCAGCAGCAGGAATGCTGAGATGCAGAACACAGAGCCAAGACTTAATTAAAGGGGAGGGGATAATGGGAGGGAAGGGATGTGGCAGGACGGATCCGGTTACTGAGAGAACACACAGAAAAGGGGCTTATGTTAGCACACGGGCTGTAACATTTACTTTAGGCTTGTCAGACTTGCATATCTTTTGTAAACCCAAATGTGTGTGTGTGTGTGTGTGTGTGTGTGTGTGTGTGTGTGTGTGTGTGTGTGTGTGTGTGTGTGTGTGTGTGTGTGTGTTGGAATAACAGAGGTAAATAGAATCTACTCACTCATCTGTTAAGTTGGGGAAAGAGTATAAATGAGGAACATTATAATCCCTCTGCCCCTGACACAAGAGGAAACAGTGATGATCCTGAAAGTGATTTTTTTCTTCTCTCTCTCTCTCTCTCTCTCTCTCTCTCTCTCTCTCTCTCTCTCTCTCTCTCTCTCTCTCTCTCTCTCTCTCTCTCTCTCTTCTCTCTTCGTGTTTATAGAGCTATAATTGCAAAAGTATTGAAATTTTACACAATCTACTTTCGTTTCCTCATGCGTGCCGTTGTCGTGTCTATCGAAATAATTCAATCTGGTGCGCAAAGCAAACGAAAAGCGTAAGAGCAAATCGACAAACAAACCTCCAACCCGTCAGTAAAATCTGGAAAGAGCGGTCAGGCTTGGGAAATGGTGTTTTGTTAGAAACCTCTAGGTATATTTCAACATCAATGTCGGCTTGTCCCCGTGTAGGAACGGCATGTGCAGGACCTTGGTTCCGTTACAGCTTTTCCCATCAGCAGGAACATTCTCTGAAGGTTGTATTTGTAGGGATGTTTGCTTTCATGAATGTTCAATCTGAAGGATCTTTATAAACACTTGTACAACATTTTTGATGTAGGAACGTTAATCGAACGTTTCCGTAATGTCGATTTTCTTCTACATGGGAATGTTGTGTGACTGTTACTGTAGCTAAACAGATTTGGATCCTATTGGCTGGTGACTTTTTTGCAAAATTTTTGCAGCACTTGAGATGTAGTTACATCAACACGTGTTTTTATACATCTTGGAACCTGGAGTCTATCCCAAGGGTAGGACCTCTGTACAGAGTGCCAACCTATCGCAGGCCAAATTCACACACACACACACACACACACACACACACACACACACACACACACACACACACACACACACACACACACACACACACACACATATTGACCCATTCACACTGCCAGAACACTACAGGAACCTTTGTGTTATGTTATGATCTGACTGCCTTAAAAGATTCCAAAGTCTACCTTTAATTCCCTATTTGTTCATGTGTGTGTGTGTGTGTGTGTGTGTGTGTGTGTGTGTGTGTGTGTGTGTGTGTGTGTGTGTGTGTACTGACCGGGATTGTCGCTGTGTTAGTATTCTACCCTTAGCCTGTGGGACTAGAAAAAGAAAATGTTGTCCTTCCTCTCCCCCAACATCAATCGAACAACCTGGCCATGTTTACCTGGAAGAAACTTCTCCTTTCTGCATCTCTCCACGCTGTATAAAAGGATTGTAAGAGGATTTGCCCCACCAGGTTAGTTCCAGAATGACGAGAGCTTGTGGAAATACTCGAAAGTCAGCGTGAAAAGTGCAGTCTTCGGTTCTGTCTGAATGATTCAGGACATGAAGGACAAATGCACAATCCAGACATTGCCTAGCAATATAAAATGTGCCGCCTTCAAACTCATCTGCCTGGCTTCAAGGTCCATGCCTCCCAGAGGTTTCTGTTTCTTTCCCACCACCGAAGTGTAAACTTGGATGTGGTTTAAATCTCAAAAAGCTTAAATCTCCATTTTTCCTCACAGCATACAGTATATTTAGCAAAAAAAAAAAAAAAAAAAAAAGCACTACACAGGATAGATCAGCAGCAGTTGAAGAGAAACAACACCATAGTGCCACCACCATGCTTCACAGATGGACATGGTATGGTGCTGTTTGGATGCTTTTTGTGGCACACATCTTCAAATCATTTACATTTCCGGCAAAGGGCCTTGTTCAGGGGGCCCAGCAGTAGCAGCTTGGTGGACCTGGGATTTAAACTCATGACCTTCCGGTCACACCTTAACCACTAGGCTAAAACATGCCCAAAAACACGGCCAAAGATTTCAGCATAGATATTATTAACCCATAACACATTTTGCCACATGGTTTGGGGTGATTTTTATGAGCTTGGATGAAAAAAATCCACCCTACCCTATGTGAAGAGCAGTTACATGACATATATTTCTGCAAAGTTCTACCTTGTCCTTTTGTAATTTTTGGAAGAACGTCCTGTTCTTTCCGAAGTCACAATTGTGTGTCATTTCTTTTATAGTAATTTATAGTAACCCGTACGCCAAACACTGCTACCGATCTTTCTGGATAGCGTGAGATTGTTGAGCAGAAATGTGTGTAGTCCAAAGCCCATGGTCCAGTTTTTGAGACGTGCTTTAAATATCGCAGAAATCTGATTCAAAATAAACATAAATGTAAATGTATTTTCGTGATCTGAAAAGATGAGGGAAATTACTGGAAAAGGGAAAGAAAGAGTCGTCTTTATAGAGAAAAAGCTCGGGTGTCTGCGGTGACTGATGCTGCTACAGATGGTGCGTTCGCAAAGGAGAAGTCGGTGCAGCTCTATGAGCGGCCTGAGGCAAACCCCAACAATAACTGTGAGGCTGAAGCTCTCACGCTCCTCTAAATGAAAAATTGAACCCAAATCCAAACCGCATCCAGTGTTGCCCACCATCTCCAGACCTCTAAATAACACCTAAATCATATCACACACACACACACACACACACACTGTTTGTTTACTGGAATGAACCTCCATAAGACAAATTCATAAATACCACTGGAGCAGTATTAGATGAATACTGGCAGCTCTGCACAGCCTGGGGCTTCCTTTTAGTTCATCCAAACACTGTTTATTTATTTTTATGGACTATCATCTGCTAAATAGGTCCTGGCTAAGATCACTGGAAAGAGGATTTTATGCAAAGATTGTGCTGAATGTTGCTAGGTGCTGTAGGTGTAACATATAACTGCTTTCACACAAGCTATATAACAATATATGTAGCTAACACATAGTAAAGGGCAGTGTATGCAAGTTCAATGAAATCTGGAAAGGCAAAAGAAAAGCCCAGGTGAAGTGTTTTATTTAGCATACAGTACAGGCCAGAAGTTTGGACACACCTTCCAAAAGTTTGGACACACCACCTTTTCAACAGGACAATTACCCTAAACACACCTCCAGGCTGTGTAAGGGCTATTTGACCATGAAGGAGAGTGATGGGGTGCTGCACCAGATGACCTGGCCTCCACAGTCACCGGACCTGAACCCCGATCGAGATGGTTTGGGGTGAACTGGACCGCAGAGTGAAGGCAAAAGGGACAACAAGTGCTAAGCATCTCTGGGAACTCCTTCGAGACTGTCGGAAGACCATTTCAGGTGACGACCTCTTGAAGCTCATCAAGAGAATGCCAAGAGTGTGCAAAGCAGTAATCAAAGCAAAAGGTGAAGAACCTAGAATATGACATATTTTCAGTCCTTTCACACTTTTTTGTTATGTACGTATATAATTCCACACGTGTTCATTCATAGTTTTGATGCCTTCAGTGTGAATCTACAATTTTCATAGTCATGTCATGGAGATAAAGAAAACTCTTTGAATGAGAAGGTGTGTCCAAACTTTTGGTCTGTACTGTATGTGGGATGTGGTAGCTCGTTGGTTAATGTGCTAAGGCGTTCGACTACTGATCGGAAGGTCATTGGTTCGAGTCCCAGGTCCACCAACTCCCTTAACTCTCAATTGCTCAGGTGTATAAAACTGAAATACGATAAAATGTAAGTCACTTTGCATAAGAGGGTCTGCTAAATGTATGTGAACCTGAGATTTGTGTTTTTAAAGGTTCTTACAGACCGAAGAGCCTCTAAGGGTCTACATTTACATTTATGGCATTTAACAGACATTATTTGAAGTTAATCAGCCAGTGACTCAGATGTTTGGACATCTAGGGGAAGTTCATTCCACCTCCTCAATGCCAGAAGCAGAAAAGAATCCTAATGCATACCTGCCTTTCACCCTGAGAGATGGTAGGACCAGTCGAATAGTGCTGGTAGAATTGCCTGAAGGTTTTTTGAGATGCTTTTCTGCTCAAACACTCACTCATCACGTACCACTTATGGGGCATCAAGACAGGATACACCCTGGACGGACTGCCAACCCATCACAGGGCACACACACACACTCATTCATTCACTCACACACTCACACACTACGGACAATTTTCCAGAGATGCCAATCAACCTACCATGCATGTCTTTGGACCGGGGGAGGAAACCGGAGTACCCGGAGGAAACCCCCGAGGCATGGGGAGAACATGCAAACTCCACACACACAAGGTGGAGAAGGGAATCGAACCCCCAACCCTGGAGGTGTGAGGCGAACATGCTAACCACTAAGCCGCCTAACCCTGAATTGTTCAGTAGTATTATAAAAGTCTCTCTGTATAAGAGATTCTGTAAATCCAAGATCAGACCTTTTTGAAATAATCAGACCAGCCTGGCAGGAATCAACATCCATGCCACAGTCAAAGCAAAGTTTCAGAGAGACAATCGTTGGAAAAAATATTTTTTTGTCATTTTTGGCAAAATTTACAACAATTACGTTTTTCACAAGCCACAGCAAAAAAAATAAAAAATAGCTAGTAAGTCAAATAATATACTGTAGATGAGATGAGATAACTGTGGTTCTGAGTAAGTCCAAATTTCCACCAGATTCAGATAAGAAATCAAGATTTTTTTTTTTATGCCAGTGACATCATTGCTTAATGCTGAATACAGTCTTTGGTCAGAGGTCAGAGTGGACGATGTGGTATTCTAATAAAGGTTTGAAACCCTGAGCAATTTTAATTTATCCAATTATCCGAGCAGGAAAATGAATCGGAACGGCATTAAAATAGTTTGAATTTTGGCAGCAGTTTCTCTATGAAACAGAGCTCGATCCCACATCAGGGGTCGGGCCATGCTGCGTAGTGGAATGATTACCCAGCACTCTGGGGTTGATTGTCTACTTAATCTCTCTGCACCGTGACAAAGATCAGTGGCGGTGCCAAGTCAACGCGCCGGAGCGGTTAAGGCGAGAGAAACGGAGCATCACGAGGAAGGACACGACCACGACTCGGCCGTCACTGACCTTGTGCCAGGGAGCATTTGAATAAGGAAATGCCTGCTGCATGACGCAGAATATCAATTAAGGTGCTATTATGGGGTGGAGAGAGAGAGGATAGAGGGCACTGTGTGACACAATTTTGGTTTGCATAATGAACTGAAATACATTGGCAGGTACTTATTCAGGGGAGAGCTGATATTATAAAGAAGGTGTAAAGCCTGGAGGGATTTTAAATCATTATTTTCAAGCAGGAGAAAGCATCTTAGCTGCATTTAAAAAAAAAAAAAATTCCGAGATGGGATTCGTCACCAATCTATTCACAAACCATGTACCGCTAGCGACGGAACATGTCCTATATTGCAATCGTCGTCCTGCTGTTGCTCTGGCTGTATTGTGCTGAGGGTAATGTATAGACTCAGACATGGTGGACAGGCACCGTTTAATCCGCCGTGGTAATTTCCCTGGCGGAGCAAATTAAGAGCGTTTTCACACGTGAAGGTGACCCTGTCCACCAAACCTGCTATTTGCACATTATTTTCTTTTCTTTCTTTCTTTTTTTTTTTTTTAATAATCACACTTGATGTAAACAACTTCTTAATAGCCATGAAGAAAAAAAAAATCATTAACTGTGAGAGCCACAACAAATTACAGAAGAAGGAAGAAAAAAGGGCCAAAGGGAAAGAAAGGAAAAAGACTAATAAATACATCAGGGTCAATACAGATTGCTCACATGAAACTTTTAAACTCCTACCAGTGAAGAAACTTTCTATCAGAGCTGTACTCATGTTCCACACACCTGAATGGAAGCAGGATTTAGGGATTTGTCTAAATGGAAGTTGATAACATCATAACGTTGATAAAATTCGACCCAATCGACCCAAACCTCAGAAAATCTGATGTCATTTTGAAAAATTCTTGACTAGTCTAGGTATCATGAGACCTTTAGGTGAAGCTAAAAAAATTAAAAATTGCAGACTGTCGATTGGTTGATTAAATGCAATTGATGCAGATGAATATCTCTCTTTTTTTTTAGATGTTTAAATAATGTAATGAAAGAACATTAATATGAAAAAATGTATCCAGAGGGATGAATAATCTACAGCGCTATACAGGACCAATTCAATTCAATTCTATACAAATTATTTGGATAACACTTTTAGCAATGGACATTGTCTCAAAGCAGCTATACAGAAAATAGGAAATATAGTACAAAGGGTTTAATTTTATACAAAGATTAATATTATATAAACGTTCAAGATTAATACTAGACTTATATTTAAATGTGTTTGTATTTATCCCTAATGAACAAGTCTGTGCTGACTGAGGCGACTGTGGTGAGGAAAAACTCCCTTAGATGGAAGAGGAAGAAACCTTGAGAGGAACCAGACATAAAAGTGATCCTCATCCTCATTTGGGTGACACTGGAGGGTGCGATTATAAACTGTTATAAACACCAGAGAGTCTTATTATGAATAATGTCCTTTCTACAATCAGATACAGTCTGATAATTGTGTATTGATGAGGAGGTCGTCGTCCTCAAACACCACATGGAGTTGGGATCTTCTCTTTGAATGTCTGGTTACATCTCTCTAGATGCCTCTGGATCTGTTCTCACTGAAGGTCCGAAATCTTCATTAAACCTTCCTATCAGGATAAACGAGTTACTCGTTTTTATTTTGCGACTCACTCACGGTTCTCACTGTGCAGTAATGTTTGTGCGCATTAATGACAGCACTTTGTACTGGAAAAGGTTAGAATCATCATGAACCGATTCATTGTCTATGCAAAAGATGACCTATAAGATTGGTTAATCTGTTCCACACAGCCACCAGCTGTAACACACACACACAAACACACACATATACACCAGAGCAGTTCAGTTTCTGACTCAGCAGGGACTAAATATAGTGTATTTCGCATTGTTTAAACCATTTGTTTTGGACCAGGCCGAACGAGTTCTTCAAAGTCTTCAATCTGTTTCTGGTGTTTACGCTGCACACACACACACACACACACACACACACACACACACACACACACACACACACACACACACACACACACACACACACGCACACAAGCACAAACACTGACTTTTCATCTCTTGCATGTCTCCTGTGGA
>NC_062520.1:6006928-6029428 GCF_022655615.1 Tachysurus fulvidraco | reverse complement strand
AGGGCTTCTACCAAATGTCATAAATGTAAGGTGGTGAAAAAGTCAATAATACGAAGAAGAAGCGGTGAGTAAGTATTTTCACCTGGCTTTAATTTCAGCTCGGCCAGCTCACTGTAAAAGTCTGACATTATCGAGAGGCGGTGGATGTAAATGAGAGTGCGTTAACACTGCCACTGGTTCTCAGTCCCAAAAGAGTCTTTGACCTCATTCCATTGTATTTTTAGTAATTTCCTGATACACATTTCAATGTCATGGCCTCTGTAATGAACCCGATATCAGACGCCAGGTTTCACATATCAAAACACGAGATATCAAGGGTCACCTCATGACCTTTTTATTATGTCATTTCCTTAAGCACAGGAAGTGGCTCAGCTTTGCATGCAGATTAGCTGATATGCGACAGGCTGCGTTTATGTCTCTAATCTCTCAGCCTGAGGATGAATACTGCTGTATAACTTAGGAGCAAATTAGGGTAGTGACCTGTATATCACAGAGCAAGAGATTAGGTGCTAATTATTGTAATCATGTATAAAATTGATGATAGGCATTCACAGATTGTTAGGGGGGAGGTGTAATAGTCACAGTGTTCTCACAGTTTAGTCATGAACATTGAGAGGTGTGAGACGACGGAGCTATCATATGCCTCTCATTGAGTCTTTTATATGATACGTGACGTGTTTTACGACGGGTCGGTGGCAACGGGCAGCAAAACAATAATGCTGCAATGTAAAAATATATCATTTTAATTTATGGTGCTTGCAAAGCAACATTCTTGTTATCTTGCATACTGATTATAATTCTTCCGGACAAAAATTCGCCGCATGTGAGTGGTCAAATCAACCGGCTCATCGAGGAGAGGTGTGCTATGACTTTTATAAGCGATCCAACCGACGATGTTCGCACAGCGGAAAAAAAAGCGGCCAAAAAATTCCCATAGACTTGAATGGGAAATTCCTAAAATTCCTTTAATCTGCGTGCACAGAGCTTCTCTTCTGTGTTCTCCTAGTCAATGTAGATGTAAAGGAGACTCTCAATACATGTAGCTATCAACTCCACACTATCAATCCAATGATTCCAAAAGTATTGGCACCCTAGCATTCTGACCACTTGCCTCCAAAAGTAACACCCGAAACACCCTAGCAACCGAGCGTCGAGATTTGCTAAGTGCAAGCACCATTCACATTTTCTTCATGAAATTTACATTCAGGTTTATTCTTATTATTTTATTTCTATTAGCATTTTTCAATAGCCATTAAATAACATTTGTAAAGAAGAAGAAGAAGAATTTAATGAAAAAAATAATATGCCATGATATCTCAGAATAGTTATATTTCTATAAGAATTTGAGAAGTACAAATCCCACAGGATTCCTACACTTTATGTAGTAGTTTTTCAAAAAAAAAAAAATAGAAATCCTGAACTCCTCCGTGTCTGTGCATTCGGTGTCTGCAAACATTATGGGAATCCCGCTTCCCTCCTAGTAGAGCTTTTTCTTTTTTGCTTACTTGACAGATCTGTCAAAATCAAAAGAAAACTTGAACTGCTAAACAATACAGCTTGGATTTGTTGTGCATGTCAGAAGGAAACAGTGGGTCGTCCTCTGTTCTCGTGCGCTCCTGCCAGCATCTCTTCACACACTTGTATACATGTATACACATGCGTAGGCCTCCTTTCTGTCTGTTCTCCCTAAAAGACATCTAATCTTTAAAAATAGAGACGAGTCTGTCATTCTGCGAAATGCTTACGCTTGAATCTGTTCGATATTGTGTTTATTTTTTAAAAATAACTGCTACAGAGTCTCCTTTTCGATGACGACTTTCTTGTGTGCCAATTGCACAGTGAGCCTGAATTCTGGGTTCTGATTGGTCAAAAAATTGTTTATTTAAATTGGAATTCAAATCCCAGGTTAATATTAATGCTCTAATATTTGTTATGGTCTTTGTAGTAACCACTAAGATGTATATACTGTATATATATATATATAAGGAGTCTCCAGTGTCAGTGATTTAACATTCAGAGGAAAAGCTATATTTTTTTCACCATAAAACCTTAGATAATTAGATAGATAGATAGATAGATAGATAGATAGATAGATAGATAGATAGATAGATAGATAGATAGATAGATAGATAGATAGATAGATAGATAGATAGATAGATAGATAGATAGATAGATAACCATTTTTTACACCATAAGGACTGGCATTTATTTTCATTTTACCCTGTGAAATGACAATATAGAATCTATCTATCTATCTATCTATCTATCTATCTATCTATCTATCTATCTATCTATCTATCTATCTATCTATCTATCTATCTATCTATCTATCTATCTACTGTATAATACATACTGTATATATTGAAGTGTCAGGGATTTAACATTCAGAGTAAAGCTCTAACTTTTCCTTTTACTCCGCACAATCTTTCAGAACAAGCTGTTCATCTTTCCAAGCTAAAATAGAATAGTTATATGTGCCATCTCGGTAATCATTATGGACAATATCAGTAAAGATTACGGCGTTTTTTACCTTCTGTAAAAAGGTCCGGAAAAATTACCTCAGGTGATACTAACCCCGTCCGAAAAGACCCGCTGTAAATATGTACGGTAAAATTCCGTCATTTCCTGTTTAAAAGTAGTTTTTGGCGCATTTTGCAAGCATGGAGGCGCTTGAAACAGGAAGCAATGTCATACGCACATGACGACAAGGAGGTTACTGTTGTGCGTAAAGTGAGTTACCCCTCCCACTTCTAGTTTTACTGAGATGTCTTGTCCCGTGCGAATTGGCCAATTAATATTACAGACGTCCTGAGGTAAAATTGCATTACTCCACGTCCCCACGTAAAACTAGTCCCGTCCGAATAGTGCTAATGTCAGTAAAGATTACGGCGACTTTTACCTTCTGTAAAAAGGTCCGGGAAAATTACCTCAGGTAAAACTGATCCCGTCCGAATAGACCCGCTGTAAATATGTACGGTAAAATTCCGTCATTTCCTGTTTAAAAGTAGTTTTTGGTGCGTTTTTCAAGCATGGAGGCGCCAAGTTGTCTGTTTGCGCAGGTGATAACAGGAAGCAATGTCATACGCACATGACGACAAGGAGGTCACTGTGGTGTGTAAAGTGAGTTACCCCTCCCACTTCTGCTAGTTTTACTGAGATGTCTTGTCCCGTGCGAATTGGCCAATTAATATTACAGACGTCCTGAGGTAAAATTGCATTACTCCATGTCCCCACGTAGAACTAATCCCGTCCGAATAGAGCCAAAGAGTTTTCGTTATTTTCATGACTATGAAAATTGTAGATTCACACTGAAGGCATCAAAACTATGAATGAACACGTGTGGAATTATATACATACATAACAAAAAAGTGTGAAACAACTGAAAATATGTCATATTCTAGGTTCTTCACCTTTTGCTTTGATTACTGCTTTGCACACTCTTGGCATTCTCTTGATGAGCTTCAAGAGGTCGTCATCTGAAATGGTCTTCCGACAGTCTTGAAGAAGTTCCCAGAGATGCTTAGCACTTGTTGTCCCTTTTGCCTTCACTCTGCGGTCCAGCTCACCCCAAACCATCTCGATCGGGTTCAGGTCCGGTGACTGTGGAGGCCAGGTCATCTGGTGCAGCACCACATCACTCTCCTTCATGGTCAAATAGCCCTTACACAGCCTGGAGGTGTGTTTGGGGTCATTGTCCTGTTGAAAAGGTGGTGTGTCCAAACTTTTGGTCTGTACTGTATACCTTCTAGGGATGTGGTAGCCTAGTGGGCTACCAATCAGAAGTTGTGAGTTCAATTCCTATGTCCACCAAGCTGCCACTGCTGGGCCCCTGAGTAAGGCCCTTAACCCTCAATTGCTCAGTTGTGTGAAAAAAATGAGATAAAATGTAAGTCGCTCTAGATAAGGGCATCTGCTAAATGATGTAAATGGAAAATGGCTATACCTAGTTACAAAAAAAGTAGGAATAAAAAATAAATACAAGAAAATTCAAATACATGATTGCACATAAGTAAATTACAATAGCTAAACAAAATAAACCGGCAAGAGAGTTCTACCTGCTTCTCTTTATTTCTTATATTATTCTAAGTCTAGTAATTACATGATCCACGGTTAAGAACCGGTTTTCTTGAGAAAGTGTGTGTCAGGGTTTTAAATCACATGGTAAGGAGGTTATAGTGGATCAGATTGTTGGTTATAATCTGAAAGATGTCTGTAGAGGACACCTTACATCATTATACAATGCTATAAAACACCATTTCTTTGGAAAATGTCCTGGAAAATCACTTCACTTATCTTTTTCTACTCTGAAAACTCTGACACTTTGCACTTCCGACAATTACTGCAATCTGTCCTAAGTATCCTACACACAGCTGCATCTCAAGCACAGCTTTTCCTACTTTCTTACCACAGCTTTGCCATTACGACTTCCCAGCACATACTGTATTAAAATGCAGAAAATGAATACTTTCAGCGTTAAGTGAGGTAGTCTATAAGACCTCCTCTTTATCTTCCCTGTTTTGTATCAGGGGCCGAAAGCAAACACCCCATTGCCACGATTGCCATTTCCTGTACATTGGCTTCTGTTGCATTAAACATGAATAAAGCTATTACATAAGTCAGTAGCCTTACCTCTGCTAATGGAAAAGACGCTCATGAATGTGAGCCACACGTCAGCATAAATGATGAATGATAAGATTCACACTCGGTCGGGGGACACGTCCAGCTCCGTGTCTCGTCTCTGCCGACCTTCAGCACCCTCTTGTGGAGCTTGTATTCACTCGTCTTTAACTTTTTTACATATTCGTTAAGATTGTACAGTACGTCATGAATCTACACAAAGCGACACATAATAGGGAATGACTTATTGATCAGAGTCTTTGTGTGGTGTTAATGTGATTTAATCAAATAAAATATCGGTTAAATACAATTGTTCTTAGAAGATCATGGAGTTTGTAAAGGACATATATAAATAAATAGCTTCATCAAGATCAAGGAGTGATCAAAACACCCAGGATGAGTTTTTTTTTT
Organism: Tachysurus fulvidraco; assembly: GCF_022655615.1. Lineage (NCBI taxonomy): Eukaryota > Metazoa > Chordata > Actinopteri > Siluriformes > Bagridae > Tachysurus > Tachysurus fulvidraco. The sequence continues at coordinate 6,024,400 of NC_062520.1, read as the reverse complement.
GTTTTTTGTTTTCCTATCGAATCCATTACTTGAAAATAAATAAATAAATAAATAAATAAATAAATAAATAAATAAATAAATAAATGAATGAATGAATGAATGAATGAATGAATGAATGTGGCAGATGTACTGGGTATAGTAAAACTGTAAACTGTGTGATTGGGTGAAGAGGGGATTAGTCAGAACAGCAACCAATATATATAAAGTCTACACACCCCTGTGTAAATGGATTTGGTAGCCTAGTGGTTAAGGTGTCGTATTATTGATCAAATGGTTGTAAGCTTAAATCCCAGAGTCACCAAGCTGCCACTGCTGGGCCCTTGAGCAAGGCCCTTATACAGTATGCATCAATTGCTTAGATGTATAAAATGAGAGATTAATATACGTTGCTCTGGATAATGGTGTCTGAGAAATGCCAGAAATGTGAATGTTAAAATAACAAACCAAGATAAATTGTCAGAATGTTTACAGCCTTTAATGTGAAATTACAGCGTATAAAAAAAATAATTTATAAAGTGTGAACTCTTTATAACCCTAATCTGATACTTTGTTGAAGCACCTTTTGATTTAATATCACCACTTGATTAAGAGTCAATCAGCGAGGCACATACCGTCTTCAATATGTTCTCACTCGTTCTTGCAAACTTTTTGTCACATGCAGAGAGTAATCACTTCCTGTCAGATATTTCCACATTACCTTTAATGTTAGGGGATTTTTACCCCTGGTCACTTCATGTGTTTTCTGTGATCAGATATCTAACCGATGGTAACAATACCAGGTCTAAATGCCCTCTGAAACGTTTTCGAGACGGATATAAATCCGATCGTTCAAACCCCTTCAGGAGGTGGTCTGGGACGCGTTTCAGATGAAACTGGACAGGTGTAAATGAATGTGGTTGTTCAAGCCACATACGTCAGCGCTATACTCCTCCCAAACGGAAGTACGTCACTCGCAGGTGACTCGCGAGTCGTGCATCGTGCCAGAATCAAATATGTTTTCCCACCAGTGCTGGCTCCGATCTTTCACCCAGGCGTCTCGTTTGGTTTTAAAATGCAGCAAACAGTAAATGCTGTTTTTTTGTAGCAACCGCAAACACCAAAGCGTGTTCCGTTTCGATTACACCCGGAAATGAGGTAAAATATATTAGCATATTGGGCGGGAGTAGAAAGATCGGATCGATATCCGATTCGCCGAGACGTATTTATGTGGCCTGATGTAAATGGAACAGTTTTAACAAATCAGATAGCTATCGGATCAGAGACAACACATGAAGTGACCAGGTGTAAAAAGGCCCTAAGTGTTGGTCACTCGGCGGCCTCCCTGGTACCTTTTTTCTTTTTTACCGTTTTATTTATTTGGATTCACGTCCTGTTCTTGATTATGTCACTGTGCAGCTCCATTTTAATAATATAATAATAATACATTTTATTTAAAGGTGCCTTTCAGGGCACTCAAGGACACCATACAATTAAGTGGTAAAGATAAATTCAATACAACAATTATTTACATTTAAATAGTTTAAACAATATATTTCTATGTTATTATTTTCAACATTTTCTTTATTTGTTGACATTATTACATTTATTTGTTGAAATTTATTTGTTGAAACAGATGATCTTTATTTGGTGTTAACTATAATCATTTCACTGATTTCCAACAGCTGGGTGATAATTCCTGTTGAAAATGAGTTCGGATGTGATCGGTTCATTCTGATAACATCCAGAATGTGTTTTTTTTTTTTGTGTGTGTGTGTGTGGGGGGGGGGGGGGATTGAGATAAATTCTGATTTGATTGATCAAAATTTGGTTTTGTTTTTACATCACAAAAGCCTGCCATTTTAACTGTAATGGGTAGATTTGTATATTTATTTTATAACTCGGTGTACGTATAAATACTTATATCTGTATTCGGATTTTTAAGCCAATATTAAAAATAATATTGTGGAAAAAGTGGAATGTAGTGCAAAGGTTCACGATAAACTGGACTTCTGATCCTTATGATTCCTGTTCTTGGCTGACAGACTTCTAAACCTTTACATTTACATTTACAGCATTAGCAGACGCCCTTATCCAGAGCGACGTACATAAGTGCTTAAATCTCTAACACTGAATACATTAATGCTGGTTCACTAGCTTACATACTTAAGATACCAGGAGTTTAAAACATTTGTGCAAAGTTACAATGAAAAAGTGTCAAAGGTTTTTTTTTTTTTTTTTTTTTTTTTTTTTTTAATGCAAAACATAAGGAAAGAAGTGCTAGTTGAAGTGTTTCCTGAATAAGTAGGTCTTCAACCGCCGCTTGAAAATAGCCAGTGACTCAGCTGTCCGGACCTCTTGGGGAAGTTCGTTCCACCACCTTGGTGCCAGAACAGAGAAGAGTCTTGTAGTATACTTGCCTCTTACCCTGAGAGATGGTGGAACCAGTCGAGCAGTGCTAGTAGATCGGAGGTTGCGGGGTGCAGTGCGAGGAGTGATGAGGGCTTTGTAGCCTTCGTAGCTTTTTACATGTGCCTTATTTGTCTGATGTTTTTATTCAAAATGACATCATTGAGACAGGATATAAAAGAGCAATAGGGGTTAAGGTTCTTGGTTAAGGCCACAGTAGTGGCAGCTGGGTGCTGCTTCCACCCATGAGCTACCGGCTTCAATGAGGTTCCAGGTTGTGCATTCTGAGATTCTTTTCTTCACACCGTGATTGTAACGAGTGGTTCTTTACATTACCATAGACTTTCTGTCAGATTAAAACAGTCTGGACATGTTGCCTGATCTTTCTCATCGGTAAGGTGTTTCCACCCACAGACCTGCTGCTCGCTGAATTATGTTCTGTGTAAACTCCTAATAAAATATCAGGTCTCAGGAGATCAGCAGTTTCTGAAATGTTTAAAATCAGCCCATCTGGCACCGACAAACCAGCCACATGATGAGAACACATACTGATGCTTGATGTGAAGATTAATAGAAGCACTTGACCTGCATGATTTTCTTCATCGTTTTTTCCGCCATCCGATTGGCTGTTTGTCTTCATTTGCTATTTGACAAATAACAAAAAGATTCTGGAGAGACTGAAATCAATTTATCATGTTGGAGGCTAACATTTTAAATTAAGAGTGTATTTTTTTTTCAAGCATCGGGGTGCTAATCTCATTGTGGCTCACTTGGACATCTCATCTCTAGAAAATAAATTCCCAATCTTGCCACTCTTAACACCCACATGAAATCATTAACCGTCTGCTACTTTTACAGAGTGTGGTCGTTTAAATCAGTAAACTGAACATGGCAGCTTTCATAACGTCGGTGATTTAAACCAAACCGATTGCAGGCCAAACTGCCGGAACACTAAATCACACCAATTACTGCACAAAGCACTTGATGAGGTCAGAGCACTTCTAAAGACTATACCACGTGAGTAGTAAACATCAGGGGTTGTGGTTTATATGGCAGGACAACAAGTGCCGAGCAGTCGTCTCAAGTGGGCAGCTAATGAGCGTCTGATTTTAATGATGTTTTGCACAGAGCGAGAGGTCAGGGAATGAAGTGAGGTCTTCATAACAGCTACGAACTCATCTGGACTGTACGTCTGCACGTTGTACGACGTATCCCTTGGTAATTATAAGCTGTCTGCCGATATCCTTACAGCTTAGGAGTGTATTTTTATAAGAGACACCATCTGCTGTCCTTCAGCTTCTGTGGCAGTTTCATCGTCGATATCTGACAAATTGTAGCTTCACGATTGTCTGAGATATCTGACAGGGCATATGATTAGATGTTGTGTCAGAGAATGAGAGTGAGAGACGTTGAAAGACCGAGGGAGAAAGAAAAGGCGAGAGGGAGAATGATTACTTGCTTCTTACAGTACACGTCCTTTCCGGTCTACCATACTTGCTTAATCAGCATTGTTTCAGTGATGAATTATGGGTACATATTTTAACAACAGGGGCAGCCCTGTTATTGTGCGTCCTTTACGTAACCCGTATAATTTATCTCTGTATAATCAGGCTGTCTTGCACGCCAACTTGAAAAACAAATGCAAGCAACACGGTGATAATCTTATAACATTTCCCTGAGCGCTGCCTTGTTACTATCCATTATTATTATTATTATTAATATAATTCTTCTTTCTGGAGTGTAAACGGATCCTGATTGATGTAGCATGAATTTTTTTTAATGAACAGAAAGGGTAAAGCAACGTGAACATGAACGTTAAATCTTACTGACAATACGAACAGTCTTTGATAACATGAGATAGAAGAGAATGAAACCACATCCTACATGGACTAATAATATATGAAAATAAATCATGTATAAAAATGTCATGTAAAAATAAAGAATGGAGTATAAAGGTTACGTGACAATAAATGAATTGTGGGAAATAACAGAAAAATTATTTCACTGGGTGCAAAAAAAATTCTGAAAACATGAGATTTGTGTACTGATGTCATATGAATATAAATGGATTCTGTTAGAAAATAAGTGATTAATTATCACATGATAATAAAGGAATTAATTCATATCTGGAAAATAAATAAATGTATAATAATAGAAAAAAAAATCCTGTGAACAAACAAACTTGTAAATTTAAATGCATAATATTAAAAAAAAAAACTGCCTTATATGTGAACAAAATGTGTGAAAACTGGCAGGTGTTTAAAAAAAAAACGGAAAGAAAATTTCATGTTACGTTCAATTGACTTCTGTAGTCCAGCCTTATAAGTACAATGTGCCACTTTCTCTATTTTTTTGTGTGAGTCAGTGCATAAAAGTGAGTTTTAGAGACTGGCTCTGTTTTTCCACTATGCCACACAAAGCTCCTCTGACATTTTCCCTTGATCCCTTGTTGACTGCTTAAAATTAAAAAGGAGCACCTTAAGCTATGAATCAAATGCCAGGTGTGGCAGCGTGCTGGAACCATATCAATATTTCACGCTATATTGCTACCTGCAGGGCTTTTTGTGACGCTAGGACCAGCTCTTGTGACATTGGCAGTATATGGCCTGCTTAGCCAAGCATGTGGAGAAGGGCAAACCATGAAAAGGTCTGCTAGCTCTACTAACATGACTTGTTTATTCCTCACAAACAACCGGTCGGTGCTCCGAGCTAAGTGAGCTCAGAATATGGCTGTACTGCCTCTCGGATCAGTCTGTGGTAAAACTTAATAAATAAAAAATTCAGGCAGAGAATAATTAAAAACCAAACCACTAGTGTGATTTAATAAGCAGTGTTGGAAGTGAGGTTTGGATCTGTTCTGACTGCAGGACACCGACGGATGGATGAGATCTTGAGCTTTGTAAAGACTTCATAGAACTCTACAAGAACACTACATTGTGAGTCACAGCTTCACGGTCCCTGGCTCGGTCCTGAGCTTGATAGTCGCTATAGAGTTTTGCATATTCTCGTCATAGATTCTCTCAAGTTTCCTCCCATTACTTAGGATAAGCTTTGGATTCACCCAAACCATGACTTGGACAATGTGCTAACTACAGTATAAATGAATGTGTTAAGCAACTGGTTAAGGCTCTGGGTTGTTGATCGGAGCATCGGGGTTCAAGCCCCAGCACAGCTAGGCTGCCAGTGCTGGACCCTTGAGCAAGGCCCTCAACCCTCTCTGCTCCAGGGGACCTATCATACCTGCCCCTGCACTCTGACTCCAATCGCCTCAGTTGGGGTATGTGAAGAAAAGAATTCCACTGTGATGTAATGTACATGTGGCGATAATAAATGCTTTCGTGCCCCATTCTATGTATAATGAATGAATGAACAAAAACTTGCTTTCTTTTCTCTAATCATAGATTCATGCCTGCTTGTATTCTTAATATTTTTTTTAGACCACTGGGTTAGTTTAGTCTGATTTGTCATCCCCTTTTTAAGGGTAATTTTTTTAGGTCACTGCTTACGTCAGGCAACTTATTTAGATTTAAAGATCATCCATCATCATCATTTTAGTGCACATTCAAGAGGCATGTGATGTTAGTCTATACTCAAAACAAGTCTATTAGCATTTTCCCAGTAACCATAGTCACCGTTTATGGTTGGAGTCCTACTTAAGGAAGAGAAAAATACTGAGAGGTAATCATTCTTATAAACGAACTAGAGTCAAAATCTAAAAAAGATGGAAAATAACAAGGGGGATTGCTATGGAACACACTTCTTAGGACTTCTTAGGACTTATACATGCACTGCTTTACAAATACATGTACGTACAGTAGATAACGCAGAGCACTTAAACACACAAGGTAGAGTCAGTCACTCCCATGGCAACAAGGTGTATAAGAAAAACAGTAAAAAAAAAAAAAAATAGAATAAATTGTGCATACAGTATGAAAAGTAAACAGGCACTGTGACAGGACAGACGCTCCATGGCGTCTGGGAATTAATAAGAATTCCTAATTTAGAAAAGTAAAAGTTCTGTATTTTCCCATGACTCACTCTCAAATCTCAAATCTTCAAAGTTTTGCACCCAGCTTTAGATTTCTTCAGTCTAAAATATGAAGAGAATCAGACTTCATCTCCAGACTATTCGAGCATTATTTGTTATTATCATCTTTACAATGCTGGAACTAAGTGAGATGCTGATTTATTGGTGTCCACTTGGAAAGACATGATCAGCCACTGCTTGAGATCTAAAGGACAGCAGAAGTCCTTAAGTCTTCCAGAAATATTCTCCACAATATTGAACCCAGCTATAAAAGGACGTTGTAAGGACATGATGGTCCGGCGGTCCAGGTGCTGAGTTCCTAATCGTAAGGTCAGGGTTCAAGGCCACAAGCTGCTGAGACGACTACGTTGGGTCCTCTCACCTGCTCCAGGGGCGCCGCACGATGGCTGACCCTGCGCTCTGACCCCAGGCTCATAATAACCTGGGATATGCAAAAACGTTGGGGGCAGTGGTGGCTCAACTGGTTAAGGCTCTGGGTTGTTCATCGGAGGATCGGGGTTCAAGGCCCAGCACAAGCTGCCATTGCTGGGCCCTTGTGCAAGGCCCTCAACCCTCCCTGCTCCAGGGGTGCTGTATCATAGCTGCCCCCTCTGACCCCAACCTCCTCAGTTGGGATATGTGAAGAAAAGAATTCCACTATGTAATGTACATGTGGCGATAATAAAGGCTTCTATGTCCTGTTCTATGTTAAACCAGGTGTCTTTCAGCTGTGTTGTTTTATAATAAATAGTATTAGTATGAGGCATAAAACCTTTCATAACAGAGTATTATTGGAAAATAATCATATTTGCGGTTGTAACAGTAACCTTACTGCTAACTAAGCTTCCTCATTAACCCAACATTGATTATTTTCTTATAACTACTCACCATTTATTAATTAACTTGGGAACATGATGGAATAATGCTGCTCTCTTACAAAATATACAGTTCCTCAAGGGTTCTTTGGATGTTTAAGTTTTAATAACTGTTTATTTCTAAGTGTATATTCTGCATGATCCTCCAAAACTACATAGGTAATTAGAACAATAATGCTAAGTGCATCTCAGAGTGTAGATCTAACTGATTTTCAAGCATGTATCTCCATCAGCCTCCATTAATTAAGCTTTGCGTTAGTTCTGGTAGGCCACGTCGTCAAGCGTGCATCAGCTGTTAATCAGCAGTCCACAACGCACACCAATCCGGTTACGTCATCCATATTATCTGACCATTTAAATTCCCGTTCATTGAGCCGGTTTCTAGCGTGTCGCCGCTTCTGCGACTTAAACTCCCTTCTCCAACCCCGACTCCACCATGCTGGAACCCGTGTTCTCTCTCGCTCTCCCTCTCTATAATTATTTATTTAATTATTTATTTATCCATTTATTCTTTTATAATTTGCAAAAAAAAAAACTCTATGGGTGATCAATGGTTCTGTTATAGGGGTGGTCTATTCTATTTTCTAGTGCTGCTCTCCCCGCTCGGTCCATGCATGCGTACGGACGGGCGTGTGGATTCCTGCCCTGAACAGAACCATACCACCAACACTAACTGTATGCTATCATCTAATAAATTCTCATTTGACAAAGTGGTCCTGACAGAAAGAAAGGTTAGGGTTAGGGTTAGGGTTAGTCCTTGTGGATGTCCTTGTGTTTCTGCTAATCCTTGTTGGATGTCCTTGTGATGTTCTTGTGTTGTCCTTGTGATGTCCTTGTGTTTCTGCTAACATCTTACACTCTCTCCTTGTGTGCTTTAGCCAATGCCTGTGAAAGTAGATCAGATCTTAGCTTCAATTATTTTCTAATAAGTTGCATGACACAAAACAGTGCTGTATGTAGGTTCTTGAATGCCAGGCTTCAGAAATGTTTTCAACCATTTTCAAGCATGGTCCATGTGCATGTGCCTGAGGTGGAATATAAATGGCACTGTGACTGAAGTAAATTCCCAAGGAAGGTAGAACGGATGAGTTTCAGTAGTCAGTAGCTCCAGTTTGGGTGTGCAGGCCAGTAAGAGATGCTTACACTGTAGGTGGTGTTTACCATCAGGCAAACTCAATTTCCCCTTGACCTCACCAGCTACATTGTTCTGTCCATACAGTGATTAGAGAAGGACCCTGCTGTCTCAGTGGTGTGGTCCAGTACTCTTGGGTTCAGCAGGGTGAATCAGAGGAGATTACAGTCCCTAATGTTCCTCTGGAAAAAAAACAAGCCATTATACTTCCTGTACCAAAGAATCCCCAAGTCCCTGACCTCAGTTGTGATGAAGTGCTTTAAATGGTTGGTTGGAAACTTCAGCACTTCTTCATTAACTCACACCCTAGACATTACAACTGACTACATTTCAGCATTTAAAGCTATAATTCCTTCGGAACTCACCACTAAGTTGGGGGTCTCTCCTGACTTCCTGACAGTCAGACCACAATCAGCATAGGTGTGTAGATATGTTTCCTTCTCCCTCACCCCAGCACTAGATCCTGAACCCCACCCTGTATGTTCATTCATTCATTCATTCATTCATTCATTCATTCATTCATTCATTCATTCATTCATTCATTTTCTACCGCTTATCCAAACTACCTCGGGTCACGGGGAGCCTGTGCCTATCTCAGGCATCATCGTGCATCAAGGCAGGATACACCCTGGATGGAGTGCCAACCCATCACAGGGCACACACACTCTCTCATTCACTCACACACTACGGACAATTTTCCAAAGATGCCAATCAACCTACCATGCATGTCTTTGGACCAGGGGAGGAAACCGGAGTACCCGGCGGAAACCCCCGAGGCATGGGGAGAACATGCAAACTCCACACACACACACAAGGTGGAGGCGGGAATCGTACCCCAACCCTGGAGTTGTGAGGTGAACATGCTAACCACTAAGCCACCCCCACCCTGTATGTGATCAGTAAAATAAAATTTGTATTGCAAATCTTAATCAGGATTTTGATCAAGTCAAACAGATTTATTAACGTAGCTCAAACTGTTGGAAATAGAACAGAATCAGCCCCAAAGCCAAATATACCAAAACAATCCAAGAGAGATTTTTTTTATATATATATAAATGTGATAAATCCACCTACAGCAATGAAAAAAAGCTCAAAATGTATTCGTTCTCCCTAAACATCTCTGCATCATCCTATAGCGTTTGCTTAATGCGAAGTCCTGAAATGGTGGAGTTGTGCAGAGCAGTCATTACAGATGTGCCCTCTATAATCATGAGAGGATTAATGAACAATGTGTGAACAGCCCTCACAACCTGACAAGAGCCTGCCTCAGACACTCATTAAAATCGCAGCACAAGCATCTTTCTCACGCCCTGGTTCCCTCTGGCTCTTGTCTTTTTCTTTGTGTTCTTTCAGGTATAAAGGTATTGTCCTCTATCCTGGTCTAGTCTCTCATCTTCTGTCATAACCCCCAGTTATGGAGTAACTCTCCTTTTTTCCTCACAGGGCCAGGTCACATTATCCCTCTGAAGGAGCCTCTTGTCTGCCCTCTTTATTTGATGCATTATGTATAAAAGCACTTGTGGGTGTTTTACAGCCTCTTTTGCCTTATTAAGCCATTATCTCTGCACTTTTTATTATCTAGATAGAGGGGTTAATCAAGTAGGATTGGCACCGAGCCATTCAAATGTGCTCCAAACACCAGAGGCAACGTGTACTACGGTGACCGTTTGCCTGACCTGGAACCATTTGAACCGTGTGCATGTAATGTGTCATGTGGCATTTCAGACTGAGGCCCAGGTCAGTGTCGTGAGTGTGTAACAAGAGTGAACTTTGGTCATGCATTGTTGTGGAAGCAATTCTGTGGTCAGTCTGGATCAGCCATAGAAAACAAGCTGTGCAAAACTGAGGCCATGGTGGGTTAAGAGATTTTGCAGCAGATGGTGCTGATCCCCAAAGCTGATATTGTGTCTGCTTCTTGGTGCATCTGTTTGATCAGATGGCCGTAATAGATTGGGTTCAGATGTGGGTTCAAACATGCACTCAAACAGTTTTCCATTGCTAATGATGTCCATTTAATATAGCTCAAAAAATGCAGAATCAGTCTGTGTATAAGAATTCAATTACCATTCATGAAGCAGGTTTTTATGGGAGCAGTAGTTACACTGACCTCTAAAGCACTTAAAGCACAAAGGTTCTAAATATTCGTTGAGAACATGTAAAAGTTTTTCATTTACCATTATTTGATAATAGACTGTAGTTAGGCCAGCAATTTACTATCTTTAAAAGAGGTCTGGGATGAATACAGTAGATTTCATTATTATAGTTTCCTTAAGTCAGCATTTCTTCTCCGCATCCCGGCTATGTGACCGCGCCAATGGCTCCGACGCTAACCACAGTCACGCTGCTCTGTCTGTAGTCCCACCTCAATCTGACACTGGTTTGTTTCTTCAATTTTAGCCAGAAACACCTTTCACAGTTATACCAATTCAGTTCAGCAACCCTTTTCCTTTCCATCCAGTCCTTTTCAAGCAGTGCTGTTCTTCAGAGATGAGGGTCAACAAGTTCTGAGAGCAGCTGTATGTAAGCTTAAATATCAGTGCCAAAGCTCTTGCAGAGCTTGAAGTACAGTAATAAGCATTGTGAGGTAATAAAAGGGGTTTGGAATAGTGAAACATGTTTCAAGGGGTTGGAGGGATGCTGAAGAAACTGAGTGGTTATAGAGTTGGGAAGACTGGAGTTGATGAAAGGAGTTTGAAGATACCAGTGCTGACTAAGTACTGTATTGCCCCTTTTCCACCGAGGCAGTTCGAGTGCTGGTTCAGAGCCAGAGCCTAATTTAGAACCAGTTCTTTCTGTTTCGACCGCCAAAGCACCGGCTCCGAACCAGGAAAAGTGGTTCTTAAGTAGCACCAAAACGTTGCTGGTCTAGACTCAAGAACCGCTTGTGTCCGGGGCTGTGGGCGGGGCTTACGTTAGCGCCTTTGGTAATGTACCTTAAGTATACTAATGTTTAATACATTTTTACTTTACCGCGATATGATACATTATCAGCACACATGATAGTAGGTAGCTACATGCTAAGGCTAAATTTTGTTCTGTGTTAACAATAAAATAACGTTATGTACTTTATCGATTACAACCTCCGTTTATACAGATTACACGGAGCTGCACGTTTTATTCGCCGCGTTTGGATGCCAGTGTATGTTTGCAAAGCTATGAGCATTAACAGTAAAGCGACATCCGCCATTGTTGTTGTGTTTGTGTTTGCCGCTGCTGCGGTAACGTTGCTGGGACATGTGACACGTATACAGTGACATCACACTCGGCGCTGTGATGGCTCTCTAGCCGGTGGAAAGGCAAACCGGTTCTTAGAAGGTTCACCAGTGGAACCAACTTTGAACCAGCACTAGTGCTAACTCTGTACCAGCACCCGGTTCTTTCCGGTGGAAAAGAGGCATAAGTGTGTGTCTTTGGGAGGCTGAATTGGGATCCAGTGAGGACTTGCAGGGAGGCTGAATGGGTGCTTAATGTTAGAAGGTGCAATTATATAAGTAAAAATAACGAGTAAGGCATTAGAGGAGGTTAAAATTGAGGGTGAGATGAGTGAAAGAGATTATGCAGGCTGAATGGGTTGGCTGAGACGAGTTAGAAGGAGTCTGGTGACTGAGAAAGGAGGCTGAAGAGGGACCAAATTTGGAATGCAGAGAGTTGCACAGATGTTGAAGAAATTTAGAGGGATTCTGAATGAAGGCTTAGAGAACTTGTGCTTGAGGCTGATACGAGATGTAAGTTGTCTGAGTGGGGACTGAGAACGAAGGCATCAACAGTCGTTTGAAACAAGGCTGGGTGGCATATGCAAGGAATATAAGGGAGGCTACAATGGGGGTTGAGTACAGTTAGAGGGAGTCTGAAAAAAGCGGTTTATGGAGGTTAAAGGGGAGCTAAATCTTACTGAGAGGAAATGAATGGAGTCTGAATGGAGGCTTAGATGGTTGCTTAGGTGAAATAGACTGAGAAGAGTTTTAGGGAGGTGAAATGGAGCTGAGAGGAGTTGAAGGGAGTCGGAAACGGGGGCGTAAAACTTTATCAAAGATGAGCTTTAATAGGGAATTGAAAGGAATTAAAGTAAGGTTGACTGGGGTCGAAAGAGTTTAGTAGACTAAAGTGGGCCTGAAATGAATAGAAGGAAGGACAAAGTTAAGAAGAGTTGTAGGAAGGCTGAATTGGTGGCTCTGAGGATTTGAAGGCATTTTGAGGGGGCAGCAATGTATTTTGTGTTAGTGCTGGCCCAGTAGGCTGTTCTGACTGACAGCTCCCTGCTGATGGAGCTAAAAGCATGGCTGGCTAAAAATCTGTCTCACAGGCTGCAGGGCCATCTGGACCTTGCACATATTAAAAGGTTGTACACTGTTTGAGGCAACATTGCAAAGCTGTGCACAGTTCGTCTTGCAGGGAGGGGCTTTGTCAGCAAGAGTTGTGTTTTTGTTAGCAAGCCAAAGGCCAACTAAGTGTAAAAGCAGGGCAAAGGGGAGAAACAAAGTGCAGGTCCTTCATGACTCACAGACCTTCATGCCAAAAGAGAGAAAGAGATCAAGAGACAGAAGGAAACCTATAATATCACATCCAGGGCAAAAAGGGAGAGTAAAAAAGACAGAATGCACAGGGGGCTTTAATAGACTAGTTTGGAAAAACAAACAAAAGTGAAATGATTGTGTGTCTAAACCCTGTACTGAGATTTTCCGAAACTCCCTCGGTAAGGTTTTACCACTGAATGGACATCAACTTTTATAAGGTCTCCCCTTGTTGGCAGGCACAAGGATGATACAGCACCAGGGAGACACATAAAAACTAACTGAATGAATTGTTAAATACCTCTATAAAGAAATAGAAGACAAGGTTTGTTATTTTTTCTGTAGCCATGGCTGCTCTGCCAGGCTCTGATAAGGTACTGAGAGAGTGTGAGGGTGGAGAGAGAGAGTGTTTTTCACACACACAAGAGTGTGATTGGATTCTCACAACCATCATTGCTATGCAGCTGATAATGCATGTTAATACAATGACAGGCGTTAATTGTATGACTATCGAAACATTACCACTGTCATGTAACAATGTTCCTGCAGCAGAATTTCAGTTACATATACTCATGATTTATTTATTTGCTACGTTTATGAAAAGGCAAATTGCTCAGTATGCTATGAGATAAATCCTTTAATGTCTCAATAACAAGGTTGTTTTCTTATTTATTATTGCATTATCTAAAGAGCCATCAATTAATGTCTTGGACTTTACAAATTATCAGTCTTTTTAGTGTCTTCTTGTGTAATCCTGTTCTATTTAGATCTGCTTATTTTTGCACATGAATGCCTTCTATAAAATCTTCGATGTCTTTCTTTTGCAATTCTAAGACATATGTGTCGATTCCTGCAGCAGCTCATGACCATGTTATGACCCTTTATTTCGGTTGGTCAGGATGACATTAATAATGACGTAGCCTTAAACAAAATTGAGAGGATGTCAAGCTTGATTGCTGTGTAGTTTATTATTTTTAGAGTAATAATAATGTAATAATAACTCTATAGAGCAAGATTGTTCCTCACAATGATTGCACAATTTCTAGGAACTGGATTATATCTGGCAAATAGGTGCATTTAAAAAAAAGAATGGTCTCTTGGTCCCTTAAAGGAATATAATTAGTATTCCATATCATACAGTATACTGTATATGATGTGCCACACCTACCACTATGGGTGATCCACCATTAGTCCTAACCCTCACTCCCTTGTGTTTCTAGTGTTTCATCCGTATTGACCTTGTTTAATGTATTAATAATGGATCACACTGATTAATTTTCCATTGTTGACCTTGACTTCTTGTTCTCTTCTTTTGGACCATGACTGTAATGTCAAACTAAAAATAAAAATGAATATATCTAACCTTGTATGGCTCCAAAGAATTTACAAAGTGGGTCAATAGTCGTTCAAAAGCCCCTAAACTACTGCATCATATTACACTTCTTTTCCTTAATAATAAACCCATCTAACCAACATCGTAGTATCTGCCAAACGTTTGAACCTAAAGGCGTCCTTGCGGAATGCTAATCACTACTCAAGAACTCCTTTCAGTGCTGAAGCCCTTCGACTAACCTCGGCTCCCGGAGGATCGCCTTCTGGGTCAGGGAGCAGTAGAGAAAATTTCCCGGCTGACATTTTTGTTCCTGGTACAATATTGACTTCTGATGGGAGAAGGCAGCATCATTGCGGCTGACATTTTGCATTAGCTGGGAAATAAATGTGGTGGACACTGATAGGGAGAGCTGTAGTAGAGTTGTACTGTTTAAATGGTGTTGTAATGCAGGAGCGAATACTGACCGACTAGATTCCAAGTTGTGGTCATGTACACAGACTTCGGTGTACCAGAGGATGCGTTATTATAATTTAATTGTTGTTCGGAAAATTCTAAGACTTGTGTATGAAATTATAGTTCTGTTTAACTGAAGACATAAAATCGCTTGCTAACAATTGTCTAAATTAACGTTAATTATTATGATTAATGATATTGATTAATAATGATTCATTTTTAGCTTTAAATAAGACAGTTCTCTAAAAATTCTTCTCTGTCCATTTGTGTTTAAATTTCAATTTTTTTTTATATCTGTATATAGAGTCTTGTTACACATGTCATCAGTTAGCTAACAAATATAGAGTAAGTAAATATAACAATTTAATTTTGTCATTTTTCCGAGCTATTTTTTTTTTTTTCAATCCTGAAGCTAATGGCTGGACTGATGAGCTGCTTTTAGCTAAATAATGACCTGCTTACATAAGGGATTCTGGTTCATGTGTAGAAAACTACAATAGTCAAGAGTCAAGTCAAGAAGCTTTTATTGTCATTTCAACCATATATAGCTGTTGCAGTACACAGTGAAATGAGACAACGTTTCTCCAGGATCAGGGTGTTACATAGAACAAAGACAGGGCTAAGGACATGTAAGTAGTCTTAGCCACATAAAGTGTAACTGTGCAACCTGGTGCAAACAGTGCAGGACAAGACAGACAAGACAGTGCAGAACAAGACAAACAAGACAGTGCAGGACAAGACAGTGCAGGACAAGACAAACAAGACAGTGCAGAACAAGACAAACAAGACGGTGCAGGACAAGACAGTGCAGGACAAAAAAACGTGCAGACATAAAGTTACAAGACAATACAAAAAGTACAAAAAATGCAATACACAAAAGACAATAAACAGTAACAGAAACAGCGCCGACCGACCGGTGTATATACTGAATGTTCAAACAATATTTCCTGCAGTAACATTAGAATGAACACAGTTTCTTAGCAGCAGGTCCTTTGGATAATATATAGAGTTGTGCAAAAAACAGCAAATGACTGAAATATTGTATAGTACTGTATGTGCGAAATGGCTTAGATATTGTACAATATGTGCAAAAACAGCTGAAGCACCGTATCGAGTCCGGAGAGGCCGCTGCGTGCTACTGCCGCGCCGCCATTTACACACACACAGTAGTATTTACATATACACATAGCAGAACTACAGTTAGCTTTTGTCTTTTTGTTTAGTTTTCTCATATATTTATTCACTTTACTATAGTATTTATTTAAGTACTTGGTATGGCCACAGTCCATATGTTGATGAGACTGTTCTACAAAATTTGGTGTTTAGGTGTGTGTGTGTGTGTGTGTGTGTGTGTGTGTGTGTGTGTGTGTGTGTGTGTGTGTGTGTGTGTGTGTGTGTGTGTGTTTGGGGTTGAAATAGACATAGAAATGTCTATTTCAGATTAGATTATAAAATCTACATATATTTAAGTTAAAAAAAGTTTGATTGATTTTTTAATGTATATACAAACTGAAAAGTAACATGCCATTTATTAAAAAGTTAAATTAAATATATTATTCTACTTCAAATCTCAAAGGGTACCCACGGCAAAAAAAAAAATGTAGTTTGCAGGATTTCAGCCAGCAAACTTTTATTAAACTGTCAAACCAGCGTAGTATTATTTCATGCCTCATCTTATGCTGTGCTTTCAGTGAATCGTGGCATTTGGTGGCATATAGTTTGTTCACACAAGTGTTCTGGTGTTCTTAAGGTGTGTCTATGAACACATGCGAACGCGAAACCCACAAAAACGCAAACTGATTTACTAAAAAGGTCTAAGGAGGATTGAAGCTTTCAAATGAGTAAAACAACACATCTGTTTTGTGTGTACACCTTAATGAATATGCAGCATCCAAAGGTGTGAATTCCACAGAGGAATCGATGCAAGTAGATTAATACAGTGTGATTTACTGCTAAAGTTTAGATTCAGAATGTTAATCAAGTGTATGGCTTTGTGTCTCAATATCTGGGCCCGTATACTTAAAGATTCTAATAATGATCTCAGAGAGCTTCTAATTTAGCTTGAACTTTTATCTTATAGAGGAGGCGGGGCTTAAACTGTTACTAGGTGACACATTGTTTCGAAGACTGTGATTGGTTTTACAATAAAAAATAGTCTGGTCTGTTATAAACCTTCACTTTGTCTCTATGTTAAGATATTTGCGACTATGTCGTGTAGGGATTACGTTCATGATCGATCATATTAGAACTGTTCTAACATCCGTATGTTATAAATGTAGTAAAGGTAAATGTAAATGTAAACATATCCGACTCTGTTTTTCCGATGTTAGTGTATCTATAAATGACATAGCGGCAGTATGTATATATATATATATATATAGCATTTCAGTGCTGTGTCGGAGATGTTATCTCTAATACGATCGATTTTGTCCTTTAGATAATAAAAGACAAAAAGTTAAAAATATTCCCTACACAACGCAATCTGTATCATCTTATTAACTCACCATCATTATTAAATATTATACACAACACATTTCTTCTCCCTCGTCACCTTTCAGCCATTTTATCCTCTGATAAAGAAACTCTTAAGCCTCTTAAAAGTCTTCCTCACGACTCCTAAGACTTTTTGACCTTATGAGCTCCTTTAATGGTTAAGATGCTTTATGAATAAATTTCATCTTTCCTAAGATTTTCTCTTTAATTCCAAGAGGAAACGCCTACATTTCTAAGAATTTGCATCACTTAGAATTTCCATG
>NC_062520.1:5979428-6001928 GCF_022655615.1 Tachysurus fulvidraco | reverse complement strand
GTCTGTCATGTGGAAGACTACGGCAGTCGTGGTTCAAGTGGCTTTGGGTTGTTGCCCCAGCACTGCCCCTTTTGGGCAACTGAGCAAGGTTCTTAAACCTTTCTGCTTCAGGGGTGCTGTATCGTAGCTGCCCCGTGCTGTGACCCCTTAGTTGGGATATGCAAAGAAAAGAATTCTGTGCTATAATGTATATGTGGTGATAACAAAGGCTTTTATGCCCCAATTTCATTTAAGTTTTTTTTTTTTTTTCACTTATACATAAAATATCCCCGAACAGCACTTTAATTGTATGTAGTTTGCTTGAAAATATGTCATTCTCTGGCAATTTTTAAAGAAATCTGTGTAGTTTGGGATGTTTATTTATATGTGTGTGTGTGTGTGTGTGTGTGTGTGTGTGTGTGTGTGTGTGTGTGTGTGTGTGTGTGTGTGTGTGTGTGTGTGGGTTAACCATGTTGTGCACCTGAACTAAAATCCTAGAGAGGATTTACAGTAAGTTTAAGGTGACTTTAAGGTTGCTATTGAGAGTTTCGCTAATTTATTTATTTCATAAAAGTTTGTATTTTTTTTTTTTTTTTGCATTTGTCTTTATGTAGCCACCTTTGACTTCGATAACAAAAACTGAGAGAAGATAAACAATCTGAAGTGTGTTAGTACATCATTTATTCTGAACATCTTCAGTACACCTTGCTATCGATCCCACAGCTCTCTGGAACTGTACAGGATCAATGAACACGGTTCTTTCGGAAAGATATTTCCTCATGTAGTGTTTTGATGGTGGCAACACTTTTTAACACTCCAAACTTTTCACTGGTCACTCCAGAATTTTCCATAGGATCAAATCTTTAACTCTTGTATGCTTGACATTTAGATTTAATGAGCTCTCATGAACTGTGTCTTTGGGGGTAAATTTACTTAAGAGCTCCCGTCTATCCGGATAAAACGTTGTCATCAGATCTTGTATTGATTTGGTCTCTTTAATGGGACAAGAGACATTGCTTTTTAGTATATCCTAGATAAAACACAATTTTTTTTTATTTCTTTAGTGCTGGATGTAACTCAAGTGATTAATATCAATATTGTAGACATTTAGGTACTTGATACTTGTGTAACCTTTAACTATCGTAAGCCGTGAACATCCTCTACAAAAAGCTTAATGGTGGAGCACGGCCACCGTTCCTATGCTAACAAAGTATGATAAGAGCAAAGGTAGTTTAGCTAGCTAAGATTGAACTAAATTGGTTATTGGCCCAACAAAACAAACAAGTAACATTGTAATAAAAAATCTGTCATCATCATTTATCATCATCATTTGGAGGCGTGACATTGGATAACATCAGTCTGTTATTAGTTACTGTTACATACATAGAACAAGATATGTAGGTAGGCTTAATTTGCTTTAGCTAAGAGAGAGTTTTTTCAGCTTGTTAGCAGGCACACACATGTTGTAGAATAGAAATCCTACTCAGATCATTCACAGATATCCGACACTACCAGGACTCTTAAGTTTTGAAGACAGGCAAGCGTGACATCTCCAACCCCCCAACGATGTATTTGTTTAATTTCCATTTATTCATTTGTGTGTGTGTGTGTGTGTGTGTGTGTGTGTGTGTGTGTGTGTGTGTGTGTGTGAGAGAGAGAGAGAGAGAGAGAGAGAGAGAGAGAGAGAGAGAGAGAGAGAGAGAGAGATTATGACTGGTGCTGTTTATTGTAAGTGTTTGTTGCCTTTTTGGACTCCTTTATCATTTGTAATGTTGCTCCCATTTAAAACAGTTCGGCTCGAGCCCAGACATTTTTAGGGTCATGATTGTTTCGTTTTAAGGTTTTGTTCAAACCGACCATCGAAAATACCCTCACTAATGAATGTTTTTTTTTTTCATTGGTTGTTGAGTTAAATTCCAGATAGTGCTATTTTCTGATTGGCTATTGTGTAGCCTCTTTTTTGATTAGCTGCTAAGTGTCAGGCTCGATTAAGCGGTGCGGACTGATACGTTTTTGGCGCTGCGGAATATTAAATATATGATAAATAGTCAAAAAGTTTTTCTGCGTGAGAAATATGAGGTGGGAGAGTGTGACAAAAGACCCAAATGCGTGACTGTCACACTCAATGTGTGATACTTGACAGCCCTGGGCACTACATTATAGAATTTCCTGGGAATGCAGATTAGTATTATGACCCACCCTAGACGTTGTTAAGGATAACCTACAGTAGCTACCCCACTGTAAAAGGTCTGGCTTGGCCTAGCACCTGCTAACTGCTGTAGTATACTGTACAGGCTACCTGGCTAACACACATGGCTCCTGCAATGCCATCATCCTTATTAGTATGTGTGTTTATGTGTGTGAATGTCCCCACTGGGGTCTAAGCTGCTAATTGTTACATGGAATAGCACAGATTTTTTTGAACAAGAATCTGTCTGTGGTGTGAAGTGTGAAGCATGTGTGTGTGTGTGTGTGTCTGTGTTCATGCAGGTTGGCTGAACATCTGTCCCACAGCCTGGACAAGATTGAGTCACACCCATTTTGTAAATTCATGGACAGAGGCCAGACTATTTTTCAGACGGCTGGGTTTTTCCAGTGGTTGCTGTTCAGACCACAACACACACTTACGCACACACACACACACACACACACACACACACACACACACACACACACACACACACACATACACATGCCTCACACACACATACACATGCCTCACACACACAGCAGTGGACAGATGGTATATCTGAGAGTACACTTATATCCCGCTGAACAAATCACTCTGTTTCATTAGTGGAAGTGGTTCAGACAAAGATGGGCCCGTAAACACGTTTTCTAACACAAATTACTCCAACATTTAATAATAATAATAATAATAATAATAATAATAATAATAATAATAATAATAATGGGAAGGACCTGACTTGATTCTGCAGCAAGAAAATGACTTAATTGTTATTGAACACCGTTCCACCTGTGGAACACTACCGCTAGGGGCTGAAGCTGCATAATTTCATTGTAATTTTTAAGCATTAAATCCTCTAAAAACACGAAAAAACTTATGTTTCTAGTAAAGTTTATACTCTCAATATTTTTTTAAGCCCACGCACAAAGCATAATATGATTCATAGCCGTCATACTCTTAGAAAAAATTTTTGGGAGAAAACTGACCTAGGTGGCGCTAGACCAGTTTTTCCTTACCTTTAGACGCATCCCTTTCTTCACTGGGGTAATATATTCCAAAACAAATATTCCACAAAAATCCACACAGGTCCAAGGAACTGAAATCTGTAAGCCTTTTAATCCAAAACGCTTTGGTCGCGCCGCAAATATTCCGAAAAATTGGAAACAGTGGTGCGCCACCATCTTTGTTTCGGCTCTAACTTCTCATTGGGGTATTCAAAAATTCTAAATTTACGTCATATTTATAGCCCAGGGCGTAACGAATCAAACAAGCCCTCATTTGAGCCAATCGGTGCTTGTATTGCAGAGATAGACGGCTGAGAAGCCAATGAGGTCAGACATCATTTTTGGGAACCCGCCTTTGACTGACAATTACTCCTTCCAATAGCAATGAAATTGGCCGGGACCTATACAGCTCTTTAGCCAATAAGAAGACGATTCCAACGGTATGCCACGACCCGCCTCTCTAATGCTGGCTTCTGCGCGAAAATCGTGCGCGATGGGTTTATTGCGCAATCCTTGAACTTTTCACACTCTCCCAGCTCAGGGTGTCAGGTTACAGGCCTCTTTACACAGCAGAATAGTAGAGAGAGAGGCTGTGCTGGTTTTTGGCCATTTAAACTGAGCATGCAGTCTTTTAATTCAAAGTTATACAGTAAACAAGTAAACAAGAAACACATGACCGGATGGACATGTCCGTAGAAAAATAGTTTTATTGAAGCCATTTTTGGGTCTTTTGACTTGATTTTTTTTTTGGTGAAAGCCAAGACATGTGGCTATGACCCTCAGGTGTTAAATGTTACCTAACATGTTCCAGAGAAATAAGATAAATTAAAAACCTCGGGCGAAAATCAAAATTTTCCATTCTAGCCTCTGTAACTTTGTGTCAGTAAGGCCTAGAATCAATCTGACACTTGTATCTGAAACTAGAGAATCACTTCTTTCCAATGAGACCAGGCTCACCCCTGTGTGTTAAAGTATGTGGGAGCTGTATCACTTTTTGTTTTGTATACAATTTCGTCCGATCGTTCGTGTGCGATAACAGGTTAAAGATAATGAATGTATTATGGGTTCTGTGTTTCAGGACTTTGCAGATGCCGTGTTTCATTTGGTGAGGGAGAAATACAGCGAGCTGATTGGCTGCTCCGCCCTCATGCACGCATGGCACAAAGGCCTGGCGGGCATCGTCATGACAAGAGGTAGGCTCTAATTCTCTGATACGGGGGCAGAAATGTATGATTATAGTTAGACATGTTGGATCGAGGCATGGATGTCTGATATGCAGGTAGGAATCTTTGATACAGACACAGAGATGTCTGATATAGACGCAGTAATGTCTGATATAAAGGCAGGAATGTTTGATACAGAGTAAAGAATGTCTGACATAGAGGCAGGAATGTCTGATACAGAGAAACAAATTTCTGATACAGAGTCAATAATGTCTGAAACAGAGGCAGGAATGTCTAATACACAGGAATGACGGTCTCATATAGAGGCAGGTAAGTGTGATACACAGCCAGGACTGTCTGTCATAGACACAGGGATGTATGATACACAGCCAGGACTGTCTGTCATAGACACAGGGATGTATGATACACAGCCAGGACTGTCTGTCATAGACACAGGGATGTATGATACACAGCCAGGACTGTCTGTCATAGACACAGGGATGTATGATACACAGCCAGGACTGTCTGTCATAGACACAGGGATGTATGATACACACATAGGACTGACTGATATAGACACAGGAACGACTGTCTGATGTAAAGGCAGGAATGTGTGATACACAGCCAGGACTGTCTGTCATAGCATCAAGGATGTGTGATACACAGTTAGGACTGTCTGATGTAGAGGCAGGTATGTGTGATACACAGGTAGGACTGTCTGATGTAGAGGCAGGTATGTGTGATACACAGGTAGGACTGTCTGATGTAGAGGCAGGTATGTGTGATACACAGTTAGGACTGTCTGATGTAGAGGCAGGTATGTGTGATACACAGTTAGGACTGTCTGATGTAAAGGCAGGTATGTGTGATACACAGGTAGGACTGTCTGATGTAGAGGCAGGTATGTGTGATACACAGGTAGGACTGTCTGATGTAGAGGCAGGTAATGTGTGATACACAGTTAGGACTGTCTGATGTAGAGGCAGGTATGTGTGATACACAGGTAGGACTGTCTGATGTAGAGGCAGGTATGTGTGATACACAGTTAGGACTGTCTGATGTAGAGGCAGGTATGTGTGATACACAGTTAGGACTGTCTGATGTAGAGGCAGGTATGTGTGATACACAGGTAGGACTGTCTGATGTAGAGGCAGGTATGTGTGATACACAGGTAGGACTGTCTGATGTAGAGGCAGGTATGTGTGATACACAGGTAGGACTGTCTGATGTAGAGGCAGGTATGTGTGATACACAGGTAGGACTGTCTGATGTAGAGGCAGGTATGTGTGATACACAGGTAGGACTGTCTGATGTAGAGGCAGGTATGTGTGATACACAGGTAGGACTGTCTGATGTAGAGGCAGGTATGTGTGATACACAGGTAGGACTGTCTGATGTAGAGGCAGGTATGTGTGATACACAGGTAGGACTGTTTGATATAGCATCAGGTAATGTGTGATACACAGGTAGGACTGTCTGATGTAGAGGCAGGTATGTGTGATACACAGGTAGGACTGTCTGATGTAGAGGCAGGTATGTGTGATACACAGGTAGGACTGTCTGATGTAGAGGCAGGTATGTGTGATACACAGGTAGGACTGTCTGATGTAGAGGCAGGTATGTGTGATACACAGGTAGGACTGTCTGATGTAGAGGCAGGTATGTGTGATACACAGGTAGGACTGTCTGATGTAGAGGCAGGTATGTGTGATACACAGGTAGGACTGTCTGATGTAGAGGCAGGTATGTGTGATACACAGGTAGGACTGTCTGATGTAGAGGCAGGTATGTGTGATACACAGGTAGGACTGTCTGATGTAGAGGCAGGTATGTGTGATACACAGGTAGGACTGTCTGATGTAGAGGCAGGTATGTGTGATACACAGGTAGGACTGTCTGATGTAGAGGCAGGTATGTGTGATACACAGGTAGGACTGTCTGATGTAGAGGCAGGTATGTGTGATACACAGGTAGGACTGTCTGATGTAGAGGCAGGTATGTGTGATACACAGGTAGGACTGTCTGATGTAGAGGCAGGTATGTGTGATACACAGGTAGGACTGTCTGATGTAGAGGCAGGTATGTGTGATACACAGGTAGGACTGTCTGATGTAGAGGCAGGTATGTGTGATACACAGGTAGGACTGTCTGATGTAGAGGCAGGTATGTGTGATACACAGGTAGGACTGTCTGATGTAGAGGCAGGTATGTGTGATACACAGGTAGGACTGTCTGATGTAGAGGCAGGTATGTGTGATACACAGGTAGGACTGTCTGATGTAGAGGCAGGTATGTGTGATACACAGGTAGGACTGTCTGATGTAGAGGCAGGTATGTGTGATACACAGGTAGGACTGTCTGATGTAGAGGCAGGTATGTGTGATACACAGGTAGGACTGTCTGATGTAGAGGCAGGTATGTGTGATACACAGGTAGGACTGTCTGATGTAGAGGCTGGTAATTTGTGATACACAGGTAGGACTGTCTGAGGTAGAGGCAGGTATGTGTGATAAACATGTATGACTGTCTGATGTAGAGGCAGTATGTGTGATACACAGGTAGGACTGTCTGATGTAGAGGCAGGTATGTGTGATACACAGGTAGGACTGTCTGATGTAGAGGCAGGTATGTGTGATACACAGGTAGGACTGTCTGATGTAGAGGCAGGTATGTGTGATACACAGGTAGGACTGTCTGATGTAGAGGCAGGTATGTGTGATACACAGTTAGGACTGTCTGATGTAGAGGCAGGTATGTGTGATACACAGGTAGGACTGTCTGATGTAGAGGCAGGTATGTGTGATACACAGGTAGGACTGTCTGATGTAGAGGCAGGTATGTGTGATACACAGGTAGGACTGTCTGATGTAGAGGCAGGTATGTGTGATACACAGGTAGGGACTGTATGATGTAGAGGCAGGTATGTGTGATACACAGGTAGGACTGTCTGATGTAGAGGCAGGTATGTGTATACACAGGCAGGACTGTCTGATGTAGAGGCAGGTATGTGTGATACACAGGTAGGACTGTCTGATGTAGAGGCAGGTATGTGTGATACACAGGTAGGACTGTCTGATGTAGAGGCAGGTATGTGTGATACACAGGTAGGACTGTCTGATGTAGAGGCAGGTATGTGTGATACACAGGTAGGACTGTCTGATGTAGAGGCAGGTATGTGTGATACACAGGTAGGACTGTCTGATGTAGAGGCAGGTATGTGTGATACACAGGTAGGACTGTCTGATGTAGAGGCAGGTATGTGTGATACACAGGTAGGACTGTCTGATGTAGAGGCAGGTATGTGTGATACACAGGTAGGACTGTTTGATATAGCATCAGGTAATGTGTGATACACAGGTAGGACTGTCTGATGTAGAGGCAGGTATGTGTGATACACAGGTAGGACTGTTTGATATAGAGGCAGGTATGTGTGATACACAGGTAGGACTGTTTGATATAGAGGCAGGTATGTGTGATACACAGGTAGGACTGTTTGATATAGCATCAGGTAATGTGTGATACACAGGTAGGACTGTCTGATGTAGAGGCAGGTATGTGTGATACACAGGTAGGACTGTCTGATGTAGAGGCAGGTATGTGTGATACACAGGTAGGACTGTCTGATGTAGAGGCAGGTATGTGTGATACACAGTTAGGACTGTCTGATGTAGAGGCAGGTATGTGTGATACACAGTTAGGACTGTCTGATGTAGAGGCAGGTATGTGTGATACACAGGTAGGACTGTCTGATGTAGAGGCAGGTA
Source organism: Tachysurus fulvidraco (assembly GCF_022655615.1). Classification (NCBI taxonomy): domain Eukaryota; kingdom Metazoa; phylum Chordata; class Actinopteri; order Siluriformes; family Bagridae; genus Tachysurus; species Tachysurus fulvidraco. The sequence goes on along the minus strand of NC_062520.1, from coordinate 5,993,830 downwards.
TGTGTGATACACAGGTAGGACTGTCTGATGTAGAGGCAGGTATGTGTGATACACAGGTAGGACTGTCTGATGTAGAGGCAGGTATGTGTGATACACAGGTACTGTAGGACTGTCTGATGTACAGGCAGGTATGTGTGATACACAGGTAGGACTGTCTGATGTAGAGGCAGGTATGTGTGATACACAGGTAGGACTGTCTGATGTAGAGGCAGGTATGTGTGATACACAGGTAGGACTGTCTGATGTAGAGGCAGGTATGTGTGATACACAGGTAGGACTGTCTGATGTAGAGGCAGGTATGTGTGATACACAGGTAGGACTGTCTGATGTAGAGGCAGGTATGTGTGATACACAGGTAGGACTGTCTGATGTAGAGGCAGGTATGTGTGATACACAGGTAGGACTGTCTGATGTAGAGGCAGGTATGTGTGATACACAGGTAGGACTGTCTGATGTAGAGGCAGGTATGTGTGATACACAGGTAGGACTGTCTGATGTACAGGCAGGTATGTGTGATACACAGGTAGGACTGTCTGATGTAGAGGCAGGTATGTGTGATACACAGGTAGGACTGTCTGATGTAGAGGCAGGTATGTGTGATACACAGGTAGGACTGTCTGATGTAGAGGCAGAGATTGCTCCACAAAGCTGTTTATAATCTCTGATACTGAAGTTAACCTGCTCTGGTGTAGGATTGCCACACAGCATAATTTATTATGGTGATATAACCCAGTGAAAAGTGAAGCACTGTTGTAAGACAGGAAATACAGAGCAGGGTCAAACTGAGCTTAGAGATAGCTCACTAACCAATAAATCTTACTTAGGGAACCAGTCCCATGGTGTGATGAACTCTCTAGCTTGTAAAATGTCTGTACCATCCAGATTATTTCCTAACATAACTATTATATATGAGTCTGTAGTTTAGACTCAGACTTTAGATTAAGGAGAGAAAGAGAGCGAGAAGAGAGAGAGAGATAGCAGAGAGCGAGGAGATAGAGAAAAAAAAACAGGAGAAAGAAAGAGGGAGAGAGAGAGAGAGAGAAAGAAAGAGGGAGAGAGAGAGAGAGGAGAGAGGAGAGGAGAGAGAGAAAAGGACAGAGAGAGAGATGAGAGAGAGAAGAGAGAGCGAGGGAAGAAGAGAGAATGGAAAAAAAAAAAAGAAGAGAGAGGAGAGAGAGAGAGAAGGAGAGAGCGAGAGAAGAGCGATAGAGAGAGGGAGAGAGAGAGCGGGAGAGAGACAGAGTAGAGAGAGAGTAGAGATAGGAGATATAGGGTAGAGATCGAGAAAGAGAGAGACGCGAGAGAGAGAGAGAGAGAGAGAAGACTCTCTTCTCTCTTTGGTGTTGCTCAGATAATTGTCGGATGTGTATTAATAAGGCTGTTACTTCAAAGATCAGGCACGGGCAAGCAAAAGGGATGTTGTAGCAGGCTAGCAGACACGCACAAAAACGGACAGAACCACTAGGAGCTCTATCCGCTCATCTCGGATCACCTCGTGTGCTCTCTCGCGTCTTGATCTCTCTCTAGCGATCGCATCTCGTCTAGAGCTCTGCTCGCCTAGAAGCGATCTATCTCTCTGAACTGAACATTCTACTGGACATGCACCAGCAGAATAGTATGCATCTCATCTTTGAACTGCTGTGCGTTTTCTCAATCTCATTCCGCAAAAGGAGCCTTAGTCAAGGTTTCACTGAAGAGCGCACTGGCCCCTTTCATTGAGGTGTTTCATCCAGCAAAGGAAAAAGCAAACCAGACTTGATGTGATCTGAATACTCTCATAAGACCGGGCTGCTGCTGCCGAGCGGATATTGGTTTATGCCCCTCCCGGAACAGACACACGACGATGCCACCACATGATTTTCATACAGATGACGCAATGTTATAGGAGATGGAGCGTATGCGTTACACGGGGACATGCACGTGCAATGTTACGAGCGACTCAAGGTTCAGCTGACACACGGTACAGAGAGTATTGCTTCAGAGTGCTATTAAAACACACAGCTGGTGCCCAGAAACTGTTAATCTATAAGTGTTTATGGTGTGTGGTGTGTGTTGCTCTGTTCTCAGACTGTAATATCTGAAGTAGATAGACTTGACATGCAGAAATGAAAGTGGAGTTCAGGATATTGTATGGAATTTTTCCAAATCGCTCTTCCTTAGTTTTACCCAATCAACTGATTTGTGCTCGGGTTTGTCATGTATGTTTCATTAATTTAGCACCTTATCATTTTTCATAAAATCACTCACCAAATAAAAACATGCAAAAGTGAATAGGACAGGAGCGGCAACGCGACAGTCTCATTTACCCGTTATACCAGTGTACTCCATTCAATCGATTTATTGGATATCGCTTTTAACGATCACATTGTCTCAAAGTCGCGTACCGAAGTATAGAAAAGAATAAAAGTTTTAAAGTGTTTAGTTAAAGCCAAAAATCTATACGAATGATCAAGCTGAGTGGTGATGGTATGGTGAGGAAAAACGCACCTGCGATGCTATGAGGAAGAAACCTTGAGAGGAGGAACAGCCTCAGAAGGGCACCTCATCTCAGTGGGTGCACACTGGACAGGAAATAATGCAGCAATGTCAATAATGTCCTTACGCAACAGTTGCTAGTTGAGTGGAATTTAGCACCAAAAGCCCGCCTGGAACTAACAGGGTGCGGTTGTTTTGTTGTTTTTGTATTTTTGTTTGTCATTTCTGAGTCACCACAAATTTCTTCCGGTCGCGAGTCTCTCAAAGTCCCTGATGAAACGACCGAACACAAAGCCGGACTAACGCAACAAGGTTCAAAGATGGCACCCAGTGACGCGCAAGCCCACTCGTGTTACATTTGCTAGCGAAACGGAAAGCGACACTAGAAACACTTTCCTTGGGTTAATCATCTACAAAGAAAAATGAATGATTTCGGTCTGTGAGTCCTGATCAGACAAGAGTCAGCATGTGGCATTTCAGCGTGTGAGAGGTGTTTTTACCTGGTCATAACCTTGACACTGCAATTTAGTGGTTGAAGTACAAATTTAACATCTGATGACAAAATATACACAAACTTACACGGACCCTTTCCATTGTCGGATAGCTCTCTAGATACAAACAGAGACACACTAGAAAACACTATAAAGTCGTATATTTTAAATCCTATGTCTATAGTTCATATAGACATTCCTTGTGCAGTGAGGACATGACAAAGATGTGGTAAAGGTGCAAATCATTAGGTTCTCCGGTAACCATCTCAACGGATAAGCAAGGAGAATGTCATTCAAGTATAAAACATATAATGCTACTAAAATGTCATTCAAAGCAAACACCCTCGGACGATGCAAGCAAGTTATATCGGATTTAAAACAAAAGGTTAGCTTAACACCAATATATATCCTTATCTGGTGTGCTTTCTGTGGCTTTTTAGCTTTAGCACTCAGAGGTTGTGTGTGTTTTCTCTGAAAGTGTCTAGACCAAAGTATCCTATACCAATATTTACTGTGACATAACTACATCAAATCCAATTTTATCTTGTATGGCTTATATATAAACAATAAAAGACCTGGTAATAACCACATGAACACATTAAAGCATCAGACACAGTAAACAAAGAAACTTGGATCAGAAGAGTTTACTGTAATTAATCTACGTACAACTCTTACTACAGTTACTCATGGAATATATTTGCACAAAGGTGTGATTCAGACATGTGAACCTAACTGAAGGTGTCAGGACTTTTGCTTGGACCTTCTCTGCCGGAATATTAGGGGGCGTTCCGGCAATGTGTTTTGTGTCACGTGTCCCGTCAATATTCACCTGTTAGAAATGGACTCATTATTATGTCTATTTCTTTTTCCCGACGTTGTGTGTAGCTTTGCAGAGTCCTCGTTGTTTTTTTTTTTGTTGTGTGTGTCGGTTTATGTATCATGTTGTGCCAGTTTCTGTGCTCCTGGATTTTTATTCCCTTTCTGTTTCATTTGTTAATATTTTCTTTTTAAACTTGTTATCCCTGTGTTTGGGTCTGCTTTTATCCCCGCATTTCCTGACAGCTGTCAACTCTTGGCTGTATTCTGATCTGAAGTAATTCACAACACAAACAGACCTCTGAGAAAGAACACTGTAACAACAGACTGTAAACATAGATGATGACTATGTGGATGAAGACAGGGGAATTAACAGCATGAACCTTAACCAGGAATTAAGTCAATAATCATTTAATACAAACAGTTTGTTTTTCATGAATTGTTCAAACATTATCAATTTGGTTAAGAAGATGATCAAAATACAGAAACTAGTAAATGACTGTTTGAATAAAATAGATAAACAGCTCCACCTGCTGAGAAAAAATATATAGCTTGACTTTTTGTACAGTCTGTTAGAGTTTTGTGTCACTGTGGGCTGCATGGCACAGTAGTACAGTGCAGAGTCTGATACTGCAGCAGGAAAGATCTCCAGATCTACTTTATTCTCATTTTTACGACTTTTGATGGATAGTCGTGGGTCAAGCTCATGTTTAGTTCTAGTGTCTGTAGATTTATAAATCAGCAGTAGAAACTCTGGTCCTGATTGAGGTTTTTGTCGATACCAGTGGAGATAATCAGCTGATTGATCATATGTGCAGGTCAGTGTGATGTTGCTGCCTTCAACTGAAGATATGATGGTTTGGTCTGTTGTAATGCTGCTGTCAACAGTACCTGCTGTAAAGAGATTAAAACAACATTTCTACTTTCATTGCTTAAGGACTCAACATCTTTTTTTTTGTTAAATGAATCACCATGTTTAGGTAACAGTACAAATCTCAAATTCTGCTGTCAACAGCACCTGCTGTAAAGATATTGTAACATCATAAACATTTCTTTCATTGCTTAAGGACCTGTTTAGGTAAGAGTACAAATCTCCAGCATCTACCTAAAGGTTATATATAATATAAATGACTTACCAATATTTTTGACAACTATCAATACAAAGAAGAATAACATGATTGTTCTGTGTGTCTCTTGCAGTAGATATAAATGTCTGTATCTTTGTGAAACTGTGTAAACTGTATCTCACCACATCTAGCTCCACCTACTGAGGTGTAGTCATGTCAATTCTGACTAGAATTTACTTCTCATGTTACTTCTGACCTCATTTACATTGATTAAATTAAATCTGTTTCTAATCCAGTAATTCACACAAATATTTAATGATTGATTTAATGATTGACTTGTTGCAGTTTATAATTTGTGTTCATTCTCCTAATGTTTTCACATTTTTCTGAATATTCAAAAAACTTTATTTAAAATGCTGAAAAGAATTATCAGCACCATTCCTATCTTCAAAAGGCCTGCAGTCTCATGTATTATATTAATCTTGTGTATGTGTAGTTTTGTGTATAATTTGTGCATACGTATCTATGGATAGAATGTAATATATAAATGTCCTGTGCCTGGGAATGTGTGTATAGTTCCTGACCATGTGTATGCAGAGACCTCTAGTGGTAGAAAAGTGACATTGTAGGTATTATTCTAAGCCGTTCTTCTTCCACTTACTGTAAATCATAGCATAATTTTTTTATTGAGTAAATATTGTTGTTGGTGCTCACAAGGTTCAGACATTTAACACGCGTTTTCTTTAGAAGTACAGGAACTTTTTACTGAAATTAGCTTCTCTTTTTAGATATTCTGTTATGTCTGCAGCAAACAGTAACATAAGCAGTCTAATGGGGAAGTTGTTTAGAATAATTCTTTAACGATTCTAGATGTAAATAAGCACAAGCAGAGCAACAGAAAATGTTTAGGATTTATTAAAATACATTGTGTACAGCTGTGGATATACACGACACATAATAATACTTCAGCTATGTATGATGGTTGTTAACACCGTTAAATCTCATATGCAGTGTGTTTGCTGTATAAGCTGTAAAAGCCAGACAGTCACAGTAATTAACTATGTCTAGTTACTGTAATGTGACCGATAAAGTTACCTCAGTAATAGATGAATAAACATTACAATGAACAATACAAAACTATAAAGGAATTAAGTCTCTCTACATATGTATATGGATGTTTGAATATATGACGTTTTACATGGTTAATTTTTTTACACACATAGACTTGTGTATTAATAAGGCTGTTATCTTCAAAGATCCAGGCACGGGCAAGCTGGGTGTTTGTAGCAGGCTAGCAGACACGCAAAACTTGACAGAAACACTAGGAGCTCTATTCCTCTCTCTCTCACCCTCTTTCTCTCTCTCTCTCTTTCTCTCTCTCTAGCTCTCTCTCTGTCTCTTTCTCTCCGCCTAGCTCTCTCTTTCTCTCTGAACATCTACTGGACATGCACCAGCAGAATATTAATGCATCTCCATCTTTGAACTGCTGCGTTTTCCTCAATCTCATTCCCTCAAAAGGAGCCTTAGTCAAGGTTTCACTGCAGCTCACTGGCCCCTTTATTGAGTTGTTTCATCCAGCAAAGGAAAAAGCAAACAGACTTGAATGTGATTCTGAATAATCTCATTTAAGACCGGGCTGCTGCTGCCGCTCGGATATTTGGTTTTGAACATCAGATGAAGCAATGTTATAGGAGATGGAGCGTATTCGGTTACACTGGGGACATGCCTGACAATGTTACGAGCGACTCAAAGGTTCAGCTGGACACACTGGTACAGAGAGTTATTGCTTCAGTGGGGATGTGATATTAAAAACAACATCTGGTGCCCAGAAACTTTTAATCTATAAAGTTGTTTATGGGTGTGTGGTGTGTTTTCTCTGTTCTCAGAATGTAATATCTGAAGTAATAGAATTGACATTCAGAAATGAAATGGAGTTCAGGTGATATTGTATGGAATTTTTCAAATCGCTCTTCCTTATTTACCATCAACTGATTTGTGCTCGGGTTGTCATGTATGTTTCATTAATTTAGGGCACCTTCATTTTTTCATAAAATCATCCACCAAATACAAACATGCAAAAGTGAATAGGACAGGAAGGGCAACGAAGTCTCATTTTACCCTTTATACCAGTTTACTCAATTCAATTCGATTTATTTGTATATCGCTTTTTAACGATTCACATTGTCTCAAAGTAGCTTTACAGAAGTATAGAAAAAGAATAAAAGTTTTAAAGTTTAAAGCTAAAAATCTATCCCGAATGATCAAGCCTGAGGTGATGGTGGTGAGGAAAAACTCACTGAGATGATATGAGGAAGAAACCTTGAGAGGAACCAGACTCAGAAGGGAACCTCATCCTCATTTGGGTGACACTGGACAGGAAATAATGTCAATGTCAATAATGTCCTTTACGCAACAGTTTATAGTTGAGTGGAATTTAGCACCCAAGCCCTCCTGAGGAACTAACAGGTCGGTGTAATTTCTGAGTTCACCACAAATTTCCTTCCTGTCGAAGTCTTCAAATGTTCCCTGATGAAGACCCGAACACAAAGCTGACTAACGCAACAATGGTTCAAAGATGGCATGACGCGCAGCCCCACTCGTGTTCCATTTTGCTAGCGAAACGGAAATCCGACTTATGAAACATTTTCACTCGGTATAAACAAATGAATGATTTTCTGTCTGTGAGTCTGATCGACAATGAGTCAGCATTGTTGGCTTTCAGTGTGTTTTAGAGGTGTTTTTACCTCTGTTCATAACCTTACACTGAATTTTAGTGGTTGAAGACAAATTTTAAAATCTTATGAACAACATATACACAACTTACACTTGGATCCCTTTCCATTGTCGGCTAGATACAAACAGAAACACTAATAAAACACTATAAATTCTTAAATCTCTGTCTAATTTCATAGACCTTCATTGTGCAGTGAGACATGACAAAGATGTTTAAAGGTGCAAATTCTATTTCTCATGGTCTAAGGAAACATCTCAAATCTGATTGTTCTTTTAATTAAGTAATTAAGTAATTAAGTAAAAACTATTTAATTCACTTATTCTAATACATTTTCATTTCTAAAGAAACAACTTACTCAGTGACGACTTTGCATATGCAATCTTATAATCTTATTAAAAAAACACAGTTTAGCTTAACACAATTTAATTACTTAACACTAATTCTTTCCTGTCGAAGTCTTTAATCTCAGTAATGAATTAAAACTGTCAGGAAATAGCAATGTGTGCATTATTAATCTGTTCTAACATGTTTGTAACATGAATATAGCGTTCAGCGTCAGTTCAGGCAGGCCACATAGTCAAGCTCGGCTATCAGCTGATTGGCAAAAATCTCTAACCCGGCCTATCAGCTGATCTGATTCCTAAGCGCTCAATCGGTCCCTTTCAAACAGGGCGCCCTATTTAAATGCATTTTTAGTCTGTCTGCTTGGCTGTTTCCTCTGCATCCATTCTCCCCTAGCTCCTCCTTCGTTAAACTTTGTGTTTAACTTAATCAGTGTCATTCTGTTGTCACTGATGCAGGATCTGTTCTAAATGGGGGGATTTTGTCTTGCTGCTTTCCCAGTTTTAAATGGGAGATTGTCCCCAGAAGCTGCTGCTGCTGTTCCCTGACTAGCTTTCATGGAGCTCATGAAAAGGATGGGGAATTCAGAACAGAGCCATACCGCCAAATGTAATTTGAACAAGCTTGCAACTAAAAATTTTAATATATGTCTAAAAGAATTGTCTTTATTTTGACTCGAGTGGTCCTGACTGAAATATAACGCACTCATTCTAATAAATGCTCATTTCTAAAGAAACAGCTTGCATGACAGATGACACACAAAAAACACAGGTTTTCTATAAGGAGACTTTTTACAGAAGGAGATTCCAGTGTTAGAGCTTTGTAACAGTCTAGAAGGGGTAATGAATCCCCTGTTGCAGAGCATGTGGGATCCATGTGCAGATTTAATGAAAGTGAAAACACAAATAAAACAATACCAATCGTAATCCAAGGCAAAGCCCAACAAACAGGTAAAGGGTCAAAACCATGAAAGCAGAAAACACACTGGTGAGATAATCCAAAATTGGGCAAGGTAGAAATTGTAGAAGCAAAGGCCCGAATGTGGGTAAAAACTCAGGTAAGGGTTCCATCTTCCGGTTTATAGGGGGTGTAGTAGGTCATGATGTTACACAGCCCCCACTCTAAGTGAGCCCCCACTCTACCCCCAACCTCTAGGTGTTCTCTGTAGAGGTCTACCACGGGGCCTGGATGCAGTTTTATCCGGATATAATCTGTGGAACCTCTCTGTGAGAGCTGAGTGTAGGATATCTGCTGCAGGGACTATGATTGTTCCTCTGGTCTGTATTCTCCCCAATCCATTAGATACTGAAGGTGCCCATCTTTGCATCTAGAGTTCAGTAGGGCCCAAACCCTATAAGAGGGAGAGCTGTCGATAGGAATCTAGAATAGGAGGAGGTTCCTCATGGACGTTTCTCTGGTTTGGGGTTTTATGTATGGGTTTTGGCAGGGAGACGTGGAACTTGGGCTAGTTACAGTAGGTTGGTGGGAGCTGGATTCAGTAAGTTTAAATTCAAATAGCCGATGAAACAAAGGCTGAGTTTGCGACAGGGGAGTTTCAATCTGAGGTTTTGAGCCACACCCGGTCTCCGACTAACCCTAACCACGACTTTGAACGGGTGGTATGGACACCTTCACCTGTTGGCTGGGATTTGTTGTCTCCATATGTCCCACTGGAGGTGAACATGGGCATTTTTCCAGGCATTTTGGCTCCCTTGGATTCAGTAATTTGCGGCCGGGACACTGGATGGTTTACCAGACCTTGGGAACACTACACATTGTAAGCGAATTTTGTGCATACTTGTACCACAGTAGGAACTGACTCCACCGATGTTGTTCGTTGTGGAAGTTAGCGATAGCGACCAATTTCCTATTTGAGCCTTTCCACCTGTTCATTACATTGAGTGTCGTATATAGATTTAAGGCTGATGCTGATGTTCAGGAGGCAGCAGAATGCTCTCCAGACTTGGGAGGTGAAATGTGTTTCCCTGTCTGACACAATCTCCTTAACATGGCTAACATGGGTATAGTTTCCTAAGTTTGCCATGGCGCTGAGAGAGTATTGCTCCAGTCCCATAGCTGGATGTGTTCACATCTACAACGAAGTACTTCAATGCCTGAAAAGTTTTTAGCTTTTCAAAGGCTGACAGAGACTTTGTGCTAAAGGATTCGTCTTGGATTGCCCCGCAGATGGGAGGTGATGGGAGTGCTCACATTTCTCAACTTTGACGTAGAGCTGGTGTTGGGACAGGCATTGAAAAGCAGTCTAAAGATGGCAAATGTGTTGCTCCAAGGTGAGCGAGTAAATAAGGATATCATCAATGTAGGCTATGATGTAGTGGTTCAGCATGTCTTTGAGTATTTTGTTTATGAATTCTTGGACCACAGTTAGCTCCTACAGCATAACAAAGTACTCATAGCGCCCTCTGGTGGTGTGAAAGGCAGTTTTCACCTTCCTAAAAGCGAATGAGGTAATATGCAATTTGTAAATTGGGTTTTGTAAAGATGTGGGTCTCTCTGAGCTGTTCTAGGGATGCAGGAACCATAGGGAGTGCACAGTGATAGAATTTAAGCTTTATTAATCGATGGACGGAGACTGCCAACCTTTCTTTACCCCCCACAAAGGAGAATCCCACTGCTGCAGGGGAATTGAAGGGCAGAATATACCCAGCCGCTAACTCTTCATTGATATATTCCTCCATAGCTTCACTCTTGGGGATAGATAAGGGATATACTCTGCATTTCATTGGCATAGCTTTGGGCAGGATACTATGGCACAATCCCCCAAGCAATGCGGGGGTAATCTCGTGGCTCCTTATCAAAAATCTCCTTGAAATCCTGTTACTCGGCTGGAATTCTATCGGTGGGCTGAGTTTTTAGGCTTTCCACAGAGGAAGGTAGACAGGGGCATACTAGTGGGTTCTGTATGCAGTGTAGAATACAGGCGGAGGACCAGTGGATGAGTTCCTTGTTTCACCATTATATCTGAGGGTCATGTGTGTGTAACCAGGGAAGATGATGGGGATTGAGGGTGATAATATTAAATAAAAGGGAATTTCCTCCCTCCAAATTGGTAAAAAAAAAAAACCTCCTTCAATTGGTTGATTTTTCCTGGCGGTGACACGGAGTGGGGTAATACATGGTAGTATAGGTACTGTAGTTGCAGTTGTTCATCAAGGTGACGATCAATCAGCTTAACAGTGGCTCCAGAGGGCTGGAATACATGTTTCATGAGCAAGATGTAATTGAGCAAGAATAGTCAAATGATTAGAGGCAGAAGACCCACCCAGCGAGAGGGTTTCTCTGGGCATGTGATGCATCTGTGACTAGATTGACCACAATAATAGTCAAACATCAAGACAATTCTGACGTTCCTCCTCTGTGACTTGCATCCTCACAAATCCATGAGTTCCCCCTGTTCAATGTGGGTGGGTTTTATAACCGGTCCATGTAGCCAGTGGTCCAAGAAGGCCTGGTGTCTCACTGCTGATGCATAAGATGGTCATGGTTATGTATTGTGCTAGTGGCATTTTCTTTATCACTGCAGGCCAGCTCTACTTGTAGAGGCTGTTTCCGTTTCTTGGCGTGGTTGCAATAGTCGGGCTGATTTTTTCTCAGTTCATTTAGACACTTGTTGGAATTGTGTTTTCTTTAGGTAGAAGTGGTCTTTGTATTTGTATAGCTGAGCTTCTTCTTGAACTTCTGCTATGCTGCATGTGTAGATACATTAATGATTTGTACGCTTAAGAAAGGATTTAACATATGGCACTAGAGTGGAAGGGGTTAAAACAGAGGACTACAGGAGAAAAAAGTGACAACAGAGATCTCAGTAAATTACACAGTTACTATGTATGTGAAAAGAAGTAAGCAAAAAAGATGTAGGTGGAGACCATACAGCATTGTGTGTGTATGTACAGTATGTATGTGTGTGTAGGTTGGGTCAGTCCTCTCGCATGGTACCGAGGAGTCTGATGGCTTGGAGGAAGAAACTGCACGGCAATTTATATAAACTCAGAAAGGACTTTACTTTACTTATAAGCCAGGACTAAACGAAACTAAATACTTTTTTTCCCTCCTAGCTCTTTCTGTGTTGTGTTATTATTAGTAGCAAAAATGACTGTAAAACACAATAATTCTTAATGCTTCTGGTGATCATGAAGATTAGGACCTCATTTCCTTCTACTTCATTTTCATGCATTTAGTAATGCAACAGCAGCTTATGAAGAATCAACTCAATAGCCTCTTTCAGTTTAATGAGATGTAAACCGTATCACCGCGACTGACCTTTACCTTTCATTTAACTCAGAAGGTAAATAGGCTTCATGCCTTTTTTAAATAAAATAAATAAAATAACATTTTGTCCATTTGTCCCAACAAGATTTGGAGCATGTATGTGTAAGCATGTTGAGTCAGACATCTTTCAATCCAGAGCAAGCAAAATGTTTCCATATGATTTATCTGTGAAATTCATTCAGAAACTGTATGTGTGTGTGTGTGTGTGTGTGTGTGTGTGTGTGTGTGTGTGTGTGTGTGTGTGTGTGTGTGTGTGTGTGTGTGTGTGTGTGTGTGTGTGTGTGTAATGGGGCTAATCAAGCTCAACCAGGATGTGAGATTTCCCCTGGTGGATCTATCGTAGCCAGAATAGATTGCAGAAATGGTCTTTTCTCCGCCTCTGGTGGATTATTACTCCACTTACTCCACACAATTGGAGCTTACAGCAATAATGTCGGACTTGTTGAAGCTGTGAGTAGTGGAAATGAAAATGGAGATTAGCAAATAAAAAAAAAACTGTAAAATATAAACCACTGTATTTTTTTGACTCACTTTCAACGATTCATATCAATGGATTCAATGGTGTGAAGATTTGTTTAAAAAACAATCACCTTTAAGCACTGTAGTAAGTAAGTAACCTTTATTTAACCAGGATTAAAAGCCCCGTTCACACTGCAGGTAAAAGTGGCCCGAATCTGTTTTTTTTTGGAGTCAAATGACCAGGTCAGACTTCTTCAGCAGTAGTGTGAACACTCAAATCTGGCCCAGATCTGATTTTTTTCAAATCAGATTCAGACCACTTCCATATGTGGTCCTGAATCAGACCCAAATCTGATTTTTTCCAATGTGGCCGCAGTGTGAACACCCAAGTAGGATTTGATGCGACTTTTACGTCAATCTACTGTACATCGACATTCGTCACAATTATGCGCCGGCGAGTACGCACACAAACGTGACTACGCCTTCAAAATGGATCAAACAATCAAAAGTTGCTCTCGACATCCGAAAATTTTCAAAACACCGCGTCTCTGTGCTGCCATTACACAAACAATTAGAAGGAAAAGCGAAAATGCTTACTTCCTCCTTAACCTCGCCAACTTTAGCGCAACGGCGTGCTGCGTGTGACGTCATGGTTATCGTTCGTTTGCGCATGCGGATCAGATCGAAACGGCAAACAGTTCACACTGGTATCTGATATAGGCCACATTTTAAAAGGTAATGTGAAAAGCCAAACAAAAAAATCAGATCTGAGCAAAATATCCGAATTGAGCATTGAGATAAAATCTGTGACTCGAATTTAATCGAATTTAATCGAATTTAATCACGAATCACGAAGCCAGAATCAGGGAGGGATTTAAAACATGACCCGAGCGTGTCATTCCACCCCTAATTATGTTGGCTTTGTAGAAGAACATTCTGTTTTCCTATTTAAGCTTAGACAAAAATTTATCAATAGTAACTCCTCCTAGAGCTTTTGAGCCACATGCACCAAATTCGGATATGTTGTAGAACCTGGTCTGAAGTTTTGTTGCTGTTACTTTTCTAAGCGATCCGAGTACCGGTACTTCTGGTACTGAGTTTCAAATTGGCCTTTTTCCCCATTGACTCCCATTATAAACTTTGGAGGTTTATAACTCGGCAAGCTTTCGAACTGTCTACACCGAACTCGGCCAGCTCCTTTAAGGTGATACTCCGAACAAAGCTTTAAATTGGTGTAGTAGTAGTAGCCTTTATTGTCACTGGTCACAGGTACCGTGAAATTAGCCATCAACCTGTCCATACATACAATACATACAATATGACAAAGGGGGGACAGGACAGGAAGACAGGGAATTGAAAAGAAATACAGCATAACATGAGGGAAGGGAGGAGAAAAAAAACAACCCCCAGACTATGCTCCGGTGGGGAGTACAGTGTGGGAACAGGAAAAACACCTCAGCAACATAAGCACATAAACTTGCAACAGGGTAGGGGAGTGGGGGGGTGGAGGTAATCCAGCATAGGCAAGCAGCCATCAGGTCCTGCAGCCTTTATCTTCGGCGCTGGTCACAGACCGGCTTGTCAGACTGGCGGTACAAAGCGGCGAAGGCATGGGATGGGGGGTGGGAGGGGGGAAGTGCATATCTTTATGTGTGTGTGTGTGTGTGTGTGTGTGTGTGTGTGTGTGTGTGTGTGTGTGTGTGTGTGTGTGTATGTATAGGCCTGGAG
>NC_062520.1:5944428-5974428 GCF_022655615.1 Tachysurus fulvidraco | reverse complement strand
GGACTAAACAGTTGTAGTCTTTGATATTCCAACCTTAAATGCAACCTGAAATCAAATCAAAGGTTTCAAAAAATGATATCATAAGCATGAAAAAAGGCATCTCTCTTTCCTTTTCTATCTAATTGCTGTTTTGTTTTTTCATATTTCCGTGTACAGTGTTTCCTCGTTTTTTTGTTTACGGATTTTCTTGGTTTGATTCTGTGTGGGTTTTTTTGGCGTTTGTTATATAAACTAGATAGTTTGTGTCGTACAGTTTTTATCAGCAACAATCCATCCATTAAACTTAAAGGTGTAATGAAATCAGAAATCCAAATAAAATCTTGCACTTGAATATGTACAGTAGTACACAGATATAGAAGGGACATTATTTATAATCACACTCTCTGGTGCCATTCAGATGATGATGAGGTTCCTTTTAGAGTCTGTTTGAGTTCCTCTTAAGGTCACATCGCTCCTTGTATCGTCTCAGGGAGATTTCTCTCACCGTCGTAACGTCTGGCTTGATTATTAGGGATAAATTACAAAAAAAAATAAATAAATTGAATTGATCATAGTCAGAATTTTTCTATTTTTGTAAATCTGCGTTGTGACAATGTCCATTGTTAAAAGTGCTTTACAAATGAATCGAATTGGAATTGTAAAAACACTCATTCTTGTTAATCTATTAAATTGGACGCTTGCCTACAGTACTTTTAGACTTTGCTTGCTTCACCTTATTTTTCTTTTATAGTGTCTTTAACCTGTCTCTGTTCATACAACACTGATCTCTCCAGAGTTTAATACTTTCATCAGCTTTCATTCTCTTAGCATTACATAATCCTTCTACACTCGCCGTCTACTGTCCAGCTTCATGTTTGACTGAGCTGATCAGAATCGATACGGCTCTCCTCGGGTTTCATATCAGCCTGGATCATTTAAACCGTCTCTCCTCTCTCCTTCCCCCTCACCAACCCGAGCTTTAACCTTTAACGCCTTTAACCCCGCCTCAATATTAGCTGTTATTATTGTTATTGCTAGCTCACCGTGCCAGCGGCTCAAAGGCCACGGCTTGCAATCCTGCATGGGCTCTGCTTGATAAAAGCTCATATGTTGCCTCTAGCCTGCAGGTCTCAGAGAGCCAGTGAACCCTGAATTTCTGATGGGATGGAGAGATATTTTCTGCTTGTTATTTTGAGGTCTGCACATGCTGAGCCTGCCAATCCTACACTCTTATTTCATTGTTTCCACATTCAGCACAAAGTCTTGTTTTCCTATACGTATGCGTGGGGTTCGGGTTCGGGACCAGGTGGAGCCGCGTTTGTGCCGGTGTTGTGAGTTTGGTGTTGCTGCGGCGTGTGAAAACGGAGAGACGGAAATGCTGTGTACGGTATAGACACCACAGTCACGTGAGCAACAGATACTGACCAGCTGCATCCTCTGCGGAAAAAAAAACAAAAGAAAGAAGTATAATGTGCTCATAAAAGCAGTGTTGTATATTATTAATGGTTATATCACAATCAGACCAAATTATCCTTTATTATTTTTCTATATTGACATTATATTATATTCTACATTAAAGTCGTATGTTTGTTACCGGTTCTATTTGCTGTTGCAATATGGAATGAGGAACCAAGGAAAAACATTTCATTACAAAGACATTACATCGCATATAATATGTAAATGACAAATGTGTGTACATGTGTGCTAATGTTTTTCCTTGCCACCGTCACCTCAGGCTTGATCATTAGGGTTAGATGTTATATATATATATATATATATATATATATACAGTACCGTGCAAAAGTTTTAGGCAGGTGTGAACAAAGAAAGCTTTCAAAATGGAAGTGTTAAACATTTATTTTCATAAATGAACAAAATGCAGTGAATGAACAAAAGAGAAATCTAAATCTAATCAATATTTGGTGTGACCAGTGTGACCAGCCCTTTGCCTTCAAAACAGCAGCAATTCTTCTAGCTACACTCGCACACAGTTTTTGAAGGAACTCAGCCGGTAGGTCGTTCCAAACGTCTTGGAGAACTAACCACAGATCTTCTGTGGATGTCGGCTTTCTCACATCCTTCTGTCTCTTCATGTAATCCCAGACACACTCGATGATGTTGAGATCAGGGCTCTGTGGGGGTCGTGCCATCACTTCATGCTGGTTTGAAGGCAAAAAAAATAACACCAAATACTTATTTGATTTAGATTTTTCTTTTGTTTGCTCACTTTGCATTTTGTCTAAAATTATCTAAAGTACTTATCTAAAGCTGCTTCGAGACAATTTTAATTGTTAAAAGTGCTAAACAAATTAACTGAACTGAACGTTCGCCTCACACCTCCAGGGTTGGGGGTTCGATTCCCACCTCTGCCTTGTGTGTGTGGAGTTTGCATGTTCTCCCCGTGCCTCGGGGGTTTCCTCCGGGTACTCCGGTTTCCTCCCCCGGTCCAAAGACATGCATGGTAGGTTGATTGGCATCTCTGGAAAATTGTCCGTAGTGTGTGAGTGTGTGAGTGAATGAGTGTGTGTGTGTGTGTGTGTGCAGTGTGATGGGTTGGCACTCCGTCCAGGGTGTATCGAGCCTCGATGCCCGATGACGCCTGAGATAGGCACAGGCTCCCCGTGACCCGAGAAGTTTGGATAAGCGGTAGAAAATGAGTGAGTGAGTGAGTGAGTGAGTGAGTGAGTGAGTGAGTGAGTGAGTGAGTGAGTGAGTGAGTGAGTGAGTGAGTGAGTGAGTGAGTGAGTGAGTGAGTGAGTGAATTAAGTCGCTCTGGATAAATTCATCTGCCAAATACCAACAAATATAAATGCCTCTGTATTTAAAGTAAATGGTGATACCAAACTCATTTCTGCTCTCAGACATGCTTGTTCATAAGCAGCTAAAATAAGATTATCACAACGAAAGTGTCTCATGCTGAAAGCCAACAAAATCTTGACTCATTGTATATCAGACTTGCGGTGATAAAATAATTCATTTGTTTGTTCTGAGTGAAAACGTCTGATAAGACCTGAGCGCATAAGTCTAGTGTATCAGATTAGCAGCCCGCTGTATGACTGGCTCGCTCTACTGATTTTACAAAGTTCTCTGTTTGTGTGTTTTTCAGGGCTGGATGTGCGGCAGGCTGAAGTGGTAGCACTGGCTACAGGCACTAAGTGCATTAACGGAGAGTATCTGAGTGACCAGGGTCTGACGGTGAACGACTGTCATGCAGAAATCACAGCCAGACGAGCGTTACTGCGTTTCCTCTACTCACACCTGGAGATGCACCTCAGGTACAGCATCTAAATCAAATGCTTGGGAGATTACATTAGATCACAATTGAGCAGGAAAGATGAGGTAAATCATTAGAATTTGAAGTTACTTAATTAATAATTAGGTGGAAATAAAACAAGCTTATTTGTGTTTACTTTTGTTTATCCGGCTAGATTGTTTATTTCTTTTATACTTTTATGAGGTAGTTTGTTCATTTTTATCTAGCTAGCTAGTTTGTTTACTTTTATATAGTTATCGAGTTAATAATTTAATTTTCCTATGTTGGTAGTTTGTATATTTTTACCTAGCTAGCTAATTTGTTTTTCCTTACATAGCTAGTTAGTTTGCTTATGAATGCATTTAGGTTTGGTGAGAATTCAAAAGAGATTCTGAAAACGATTAGTTTAAAACGATCAAATAAATAAATAAATAAATACATTTCGTCACTTTAATATATCTCAGATTGGGTTTACAGTTTAAATCTGAATAGAGATAGATAAAACAGTTATATAGTAGGTAGAATAACTCACTTTAAGTACACATTTCCATCAACAAATCACTGATCGCCAACAATCCCAACAACCAATCACTGATCACCATCTTTTCCATCACCCAATCACTGATCACTATCTCTACCATCAACCAATCACTAGTCACTAATCAGATCTCTAATCATGAGGAGTCGAAGGGCGTTTTCTTTGGGATTTTTTTCCTAGTTGGAGTTCTTCTGTGTAAACAATTTTTAAACTGCTAAACAAAACCAATCCTCAGTAACTATGGTAACACTAAATCTGTCAATGGTACCAAATGTGAGGTAAAAATTAATTAATTATTCATTCATTTTCTACCACTTTATCCGAACTTCTCGGGTCACGGGGAGCCTGTGCCTATCTCAGGCATCATCGGGCATCAAGGCAGGATACACCCTGGATGGAGTGCCAACCCATCGCAGGGCACACACACACTCTCATTCACTCACGCATTCACACACTACGGACAATTTTCCAGAGATGCCAATTAACCTACCATGCATGTCTTTGGACTGGGGGAGGAAACCAGAATACCCAGAGGAAACCCCCGAGGCACGGGGAGAACATGCAAACTCCACACACACAAGGCGGAGGCGGGAATCGAACCCCGACCCTGGAGGTGTGAGGCGAACGTGCTACCCACTAAGCCACCCTGTCCTATAACTGCATTGTGGTTGGGTTTTGTGGTTGGGTTTTATACAGCATTGAGGACTGTGTGTGTGTGTGTGTGTGTGTGTGTGTGTGTGTGTGTGTGTGTGTGTGTGTGTGTGTGTGTGTGTGTGTGTGTGTGTGTGTGTGTGTGTGTGTGTGTGTGTAAAACCTGTCTGGAGTGTACTGCTAGATCCAGACTGATGTTGAAAGAAAGCTTCTGCTTTAATGTCAGATTTGCATATTTACTGTATCTCCATGTGCAGGTGTGGAGTCTGGGGTGTAATTAGATAAAATATCGCACTCACTGTCAAACACAAGACCATAAAAGAGCTTAAAAATATATTTCACACTTTTGAGTCTCAGAAGTTTCTAACTAATTCTTTAAGAAAATTCATAGACAAAGTGATTAACATGTTCAACAAAACCAACCAAGAAAAAAATGTCACGTGCTTGTGTGCGTGTGTGTGTGCGTGTGTGCGCGTGTGTGCGCGTGCGTGTGTGTGTGCGTTCATATGCGTGTGCGTGTGCGTGTGTGTGTGTGTGTGTGGGTGTGTGTGTGTGTGTGTGTGTGTGTTAGTTAGTGTGTGTGTTCGTGTGTGTGTGTGGCATTTACAATCCCCTGGCTTAGCCCTCTGTCCTTGTTGGATGTAGCAGTGAGAGTAATTTTACTGATGTGTGTGAAAGTGGCACAGTGCTGTGTGTGTCATGTTCCGTTGTCCCCCTGTCTCCACATCATCTGGGTTAAAGAGTTACACACACTCGTTTTTCTCAGCTATTTATCCTGACCTTGTTCTGACAGAGTAATGATCATCATGGATGCATGCTTGTGTGTGTGTGTGAAAGAGAGAGAGAGAGAGAGAGAGAGAGAGAGAGAGAGAGAGAGAGAGAGAAGAGAATGAGAGTGAATGAGAGTGATAGACTTTACCTTGGTCTCAATAAGGCTCATTTTTCACTGCTTTCTTTTTTTAGTAGAGAATGTGTGTTAAACATTGTAATGACTCTCTCTCTCTCTCTCTCTCTCTCTCTCTCTCTCTCTCTCTCTCTCTCTCTCTCTCTCTCTATCTATCTGTCTTTCTTTGTCTCCATGTGCAGTAAACGAGAGGAGGACAAGGAGCAGTCCATCTTTGTTCGACATAAAGACTCATCTTTCAGGCTGAGAGAGAACGTCCTCTTCCACATGTACATCAGCACGTCACCGTGCGGAGACGCCCGCATTAACTCACCATATGAGCTCACCACAGACTGTAAGACACAACACACACACACACACACACACACACACACACACACACACACACACACACACACACCACACACCATCTTTCATTTTTCTGTCCGCTCTGTCTATCACTTTCTGGATTGATCTTTTTTTCATTCAGACTTTCTGAAAGCACCCGCTACGCTTTTGTCACTAGCTGTCAGACATCAGCGTAACCTTTTTTCATGTCGTGTCCTATCCCAGAACCAGGGCCTCCCAGGAGTACCTTTACTCCTTGCACGAAGAAGATAAATTTTATTTGTCTGTCGCTGTGTGATTAATGTTATCTTCATGGTATATTTCTGTCTCGTAAATAATTATGTGTGCATTTATCACGCATCATCTTCGAGAGAGATCACTGTGTTTAGCTTCTGCACCAGTGCCTCGTTATGTCGGTCATGTGGGGTTGTTTTTATTGACCATCTGCAGCGGCTTAATCATCAGAGTGGAGGAACATTCTAAGGGAAAAGCTTTGAATTTCTCACATTCGGTCATTAAAGCATTTAAAGACTCAGTCTCTAAAAGGCCACAGAGAGAGAGAGAGAGAGAGAGAGAGAGAGAGAGAGAGAGAGAGAGAGAGAGAGAGAGAGAGAATCTGAGCTTAGCACCGTGCTCTCGTTATGTAGCTTTGAGGAAATGGTTTCTGATTATTTTTTTTTCTGGGATCTGTTAGATCCCAGTGTGCTGATCTGCACACACGGGTCAGAGAGTATCGTAAAATCTTTGCAGACACACAAGAGCTTAGATTTGATTAAACCGCTTTCTAAAAGGTATAATAGATGATATCATCTGTTTAAAGCTAAAATGAGGGACGGATTGGGTGCAAGAGGGAGGTTACGAGTGCTGAGCTCAAGAATATCAGAGTCATTGAAGGGCACTAGAACAAAAAGCTTAACCTCTTAACTGCTCTTTATATTTAAAGCCTGTAGCAGATGCTGTTATACAAAGTGATGAACAGAAGTACACTGAGATATCTGAATCTTCATGAGCATGATAGTACACATAAGTGAAAGGAAATGAGCTAATGCAAGATTAAAATAGCCATTGACTAATTTACATGTTCCTTGAATCTGCCTGATCATTTGCATATCAGTATGTATTATGTGTATTACATAATCACTGATCACTATTATTCACAAAAACTAATCACTTAAAGACAGGGTCTCCGTTGTTTGAAAGCCAATGTTGACATTTGAAATCACCAAAACAAACACGCCCCTAACCCAAATGGGTCCCACCCCTGTATCGATAGCTCCGCCCACACATACATACGTAACCCAGGCAACTAATGGAAAGAAATGTGTCTTTATCATAGCTGAAGGGAAAAACAATATGATTGCAGATAAACAAATAAGCAAAAATGACACACAAGCATAATCATGTAAAGGACAAAGGCATATATTAGTTCTGTGTAACAAAGCAAAACCAACGTTACTCACCTATCGAGAAGGAAAAAAGCGTCTCGGCGTCTTGAGTAAAGTCGGCCACGTATTCACAGGTCGGAGTTTCCCGAGTCAATAACTCCTGAGCTAAACGCTGTTACTACACAAAACGCGGTTGTAGCTGCCTCTCTACATTACTACGATAGAAAAGAGGTGTTATTTGTGTAGTAACAGCGTTTAGCTCAGGAGTTATTGACTCGGGAAACTCCAACCTGTGAATATGTGGCCAACTTCCTGCTCCTTCAGTTCTCTCCAGCGCTGGAAAGCTGATCCTATATTAACACGTCCTACTTCTTACCTTATCGTAAGCCTTTCTTCGATTTCTTTCTTTGTTTTTATCCTCCATGTCAATGTTAAAACCTCTTTCTGCTGTCACACATGCGCACTGAACACTCTCTCCGCCCATATTGACAAGCCCCGCCCCTTTATGCTCATTGGCTACACATTTGTATTGATTTTTGTTTATTATTCGGCTCAAATCAGTTTTCTGAAGCATTTCTCAAAAATCGGAGACCCTGCCTTTAACAACATTATACCCAACTGGTCACCATAGTTCTCCATCATTTCCAAAAGCCACTGATCACCATCATTAACACCTTCCAATCACTGATTCCCATCATTCCCATCAACCAATCACAGTTTACCATTGTTTCTAACAATCAATTACTAACTAGCATCATTCTTATCATCTAATCGAGATCATCAACAAGATGCCAGAATGCAGTGCTGGAATTTACTGCCTCTGTGTTAACTGCAATTCTATGTACAGTGTTCATGTTGTGTGGTGGTGTTGCTGTTGTTTTTATTCAGTCTCAGTACAAAGCAGCAGACCAGTGGTGAAGAAGTTCCACAGTCATCTGCGGAGTAAGATCGAGTCAGGGGAAGGCACACTGCCCGTCAGGTGCAGATCAGCCATCCAAACGTGGGACGGAGTCATGCAGGGCGAGAGACTCGTCACAATGTCCTGCACAGACAAGATAGCCAGGTGTGTACGGCATCGACGCTTAACACACACTTCCTAAACTTAGAACCGCATAAATATGTTTGCTTGAGGCAGAGTGTCATTTGGACTGTCCAGAACTATACAGGATATGAACTAGTGACACGACAAAACAAACTCAAGGCACATCAGTGTCCTCTCTAATGAATATCACTAGTGTCCAATTAACAATGTATATCACTAATGTCCATCGCTAATGTCCATCACTAATGTCCATTACTAATGTCCATCACTAATGTCCATTACTAATGTCTATCACTAATGTCCATTACTAATGTCTATCACTAATGCCCATTACTAATGTCCAACACTGTCTATCACTAATGTCCATTACTAATGTCTATCACTAATGCCCATTACTAATGTCCAACACTAATGTCCAACACTGTCTATCACTAATGTCCATTACTAATGTCTATCACTAATGTCCATCACTAATGTCCATCACTAATGTCCATCACTAATGTCCATTACTAATGTCTATCACTAATGTCCAACACTAATGTCCAACACTAATGTCCGACACTAATGTCTATCACTAATGTCCATTACTATTGTCTATCACTAATGTCCATTACTATTGTCTATCACTAATGTCCATTACTAATGTCTATCACTAATGTCCATCACTCCATCAATTAGTTATCACCATCATTTCCAAAAACGAATCCCTAATCACCATTGTTCCCAAAAAACTAAAAAGCTCTGATCATCATTCCCAAAATACTAATTAGTTATCACTATCATTCCCAAAAACTAATCACTAATCACCATCATTCCCAAAAACTAATCACTAATCACCATCATTCCCAAAAACTAATCACTAATCACCATCATTCCCAAAAACTAATCACTAATCACCATCATTCCCAAAAACAATCTCTGATCATCATTCCCAAAAAACTAATCACTGATCACCATCTTTCCCAAAAACTAATCATATTACCAAGGTCTATCAATTCCATAAAAATTTTTTTTTTCATGTGTGATTTCAGTTCATTTCTCAATTTTTATGTGATTTTCAAAATTTCAATTCTTTGCATGTGAGTTAACGTTGCTTATGGGCTCGTGTTCTGCATGTATACATATAGTACATATACATACAGTAGTAAATGTCCTTGTGAGATTCCACACAGCGTGGATGCGAGAGGACTCGGAGACACGTCCCTGGACACGTGCACACACATTGATTTATGGTTTATCTTTATTAGAGGATTACTTTTTATGAGGTGTGTTAGCTCTCTTTCAACAGCCCTCTTCTTCTTGCCGTCTTTTAATGAGGGACGAAAGGTTGACATGATATTTGTCTTTAAGTACAGAGTGGCAGCCCGCAGGTCAGAAGCGCTGTCGTTTAATGACCGCTCGTCTTCTGAGGAGCGACCACACAGTGAATAATCCTGCTGTAATTAGCTCTTGTAGTGGATATGTCCTGCTTTAATCTGAATTCTCCTGGGCTTCCTGCTATATTCTGCTCCCTAAAGACAGACAGACAGAGAAAGAGAGAGAAAAGTGAGAGAGGGAGACCTCTCTCCCCTTCCTCTCTCTCTCTCTATCTCTCTCTCTCTCTGCATCTCTCTCCTCTCTCTCTCTCTCTCCCCTCCTCTCTGCTCTCCCCTTCCTCTCTTTTTTCTTCCTCTCCCTCTCTCTCTCCTCTACTCTCTTTCTCTCTCTTCTACTCTCTCTCTTTTTTTTTTTTTTTTTTTTTTTTTTTTTTTTATTTTGTGTGTGTGTGTGTGTGTGTGTGAGCGCGCGCGCGCGGCGCGCGGCGCGCGCGCGCGCGCGACGCGCGCCTCGCGCGCCGCGGCGCGACGCCCGCCTTCCGCTGGCGTTTTTGCGTCCCGCTGATCGCGCTCTCTCCTTCCGCGCTACTCGCGCGCTACTCCTCCCTCTCTCATTATCATCCTCTCCTTTATCTGCCCCTTTCTATCTCTCTCTCTCTCGCTTCTACTCTCTCATCTCTCTCTGCTCTTCCCGTCCCTGACTTAGACCCTCCTTGTTGCTTATACTGTCAGTAGTCAGTACTGTCTCTCTTTCTTACATACTCTCTCTCTCTCTCTCTCTCTCTCTCTCTCTCTCTCATTCATCTCACATGTTCACACCCTTTCTGCAAACTCGGCGAATGTGAGAATCTCACACAGTACACACACGTACACTCGCAGCTGTGTTTGCATTTATTACCATATGCTTGATTTAATTATGACCATCAGCTTCCCTCTGTTTGTCATTGTTGATGTTAGGCTTCTTAAAGGTCTTTAAGCCTAGAAGAACCCAGCTGCGGTGTCAAGCACCTTATCTATACATCATTCTTAAAGAAATTATCCAACGCAACGCAGTTTGTTTTAGATTCTCGGATTGTCGCGTATAAAATAATCACGTAATTTGATGTCGTTTAAAAAATATTGAGTTGATGGTTTAACTTGTGTAAGAAATGCAGCACAATCGGGAGGGTATATGAGCCGATCATATTTTGGTTTGAGGCGATTAAGAAAAATAACACTTTAGGATGTGCTGTTCTAGGAAACGGATTAGTGACGTGATGGTGCAACGTGAGTCGTCACGTATTTCCCTCTCGATAGCCGTAGCGCTGCGGGGTTCCTGTTGTGTCTCCGTCCCTTTTAATTACACGTTGCTGATCTAATGAATTATGATTAGTCTCTCTAGATTTCAGTCTGATTAGTGTATTTTAGCATGTCTATTTTATGGTGCAAAATATTCCCTCCAGTTTGCCCACACAAATCACTGAATCGCTTACAGGTTTAGATCATTGTTCATGTTTCTCAGTTCCTGTGTTTTTCCACGTAGCTTGTCATAGCCGGATCGTCCATCACCTGACCTAATGTCTGTTTATGGATTTAGATTTTGCCTTCTTGCCTTATTCAGAGTGACTTACATTTATCCAACTGAGCAATTGAGGGTTAAGGGTGCTCAGGGTACCTTGCCCTAGGATTCGAACTCATGACCTTCCGATCAGTGGTCCAACACCTTAACCACTAGGCTACCACATGCTCTTAATAAGCAATTACCAAAAAAAAAAGAAAAAGTAAAGAAAAATATCACTTTTTGTCTTTCTCAGTGAATATTTCTGCCGTCTTGTTTAGAAGAACGAGGCATTCTGGTATAGCGGGTCAATGGCATTATGGAGATCAGAACAGGAAGTGAGGTGACGTTTATGCTTCCGAACTGGACATCGTTCATTTTAGCTAATGTAATCAATTCATGATCTTTAGCAGTGAGGAAATAAAAAGAGATGCGTTCACGGCTGTTGACGTGATTATTATTTTAATTTTTAATTTTTTTCCAGTCCCAGTAATATATAGGGAGCTGATTGAGTGGAGTGGATGTTTAATTAAAACAATGACGATTTTAATTGAAGGCCTAAAATGGTTTGGCAATGAATATGATGCTTTGTATCGCATTCAGAGATTTATGTAGATGAATGCATTAATGTAATGGCTTCAAAGTGAAGGGGAGAGAGAGTGAGAGAGAGAGAGAGAGAGAGAGAGAGAGAGAGAGAGAGAGAGAGAGAGAGAAAGACCCCCCTCGTCCCTCGTTTAAGTTCATACACAAGCCAGATGGCTGTCTTTTCTTGCATGAGATTAAAAGATGTTTCTAATTCACAGCATTGCATCCTGGGCAAATAGATATCGCAAGGCTAAATCAGTTCTCCACTCAAAGTCACATAGCAGGGAGAAAGAGAGAATAAAAAGCACGATCTCCACCTCTTCCAGCACACATAGGTGTGAGAGAGGTTCTCCAGACGTGATCAGATGTTCACTGAACTACGCCCGGGAACTTATTGTTCACTTCCTAGAAAAAAAAAGCAGTCAGTGTTAATTGACTGCTCAGGGAGCCAACTGCTAGATTGGCTTATTATTAGAGCTAAACAGAGCTGTGAGAAAGGTGATGGTAATAATTACTGTCACAATTTAAAAAAGGTATTAATTAAAGCAAAAGATCAATGGAGGAAAAAAACAGAAGCATCGTGTGTGTCTGTGAGTGTCTCTTTTGTAAGCAGATTAGATTATGATTATTAGGATACAAACAAATCCTGTGTAATTATATATTTATTTCACAAAGTGAGAAGGTTTATAACATCTATTAAAAGAATTTTTATAAAATCCTTAATCTTTTAAGGTGCTTTAACTAGCGTGAAGTCGATCATATTAGAAATTCGTACGAGCTCTTTCAAAACATACCTGTGATTAATCGACACCTTCTGACCAATCAGATTCGAGAACACAGCGGTATAGTGGTTATTAATGCTTTCAGGTTGAAATGAAGGCCATAATGTGTAATTTATCACCTTATTATAAATGATGCTCAGAATGTTGGATCTAATTGCACTTCGTTCGCTCTTGGCTCTCGTTCCCTGAGCAGGTGACGCTGCCTTTTTGTGCAAGTCAACATATGCTAATTCAACCTGTACGCTGTGTATGTTATGCTAATATGGGTTTCACAGTAATGAAGATAATACACACTGTGACAGGTGTGTGTGTTTGTGTGTGTGTGTGTGTGTGTGTGTGTGTGTGTGTGTGTGTGTGTGTGTGTGTGTGTGTGTGTGTTACATTAACATACATTATGGCTGTGCACATTATCACCTCTTTCCACATGAGAGCCTGGTACAGTGAGGTGTATTTAATAATCTGTGTTTATCTTTTTTTTTAGGTTTTGTCAAAAAGACTTACCGTAAATCTGTTATTTTACAGATCAAAGCTTATTCTTTTGTGGGTTTGTTTATGCATCAGAAGCATAACCATAACTACTGTATGTGAGGCTGTGACCTTCAAGATTCAAGCTTGTGGCCTGAATAGTTTACTGTACAATACGATAATTATTACTCAACTTGAAGAATCTGAAAATCTGCTGCTGAAACTTTTCGTTTTTTTTTCTCTTTGCCTTAACATGAAGCACAAAGCTAGCTTGGTCAATTTGCTCAGCTAGTTTAACGTTAATATGTTTCATCAAGCAAGTTAATGTATCACTAACTGTGTTATTGTGATTTACTGTTAACTACGTATATACTATCTATGTACTATTCAGCATTAAGAAATACAGTATAACTAGTAGGGCAGTGGTGCTTCATGTGGTTTGGGGAAGTCGTGGCCTAATGGTTAGAGAGTCTGACTCCTAACCTTAAGGTTGTGGGTTCGAGTGTTGGACCGGCAATACCACGACTGAGGTGCCCTTGAGCAAGGCACTGAACCCCCCAACTGCTCCCCGGGTGCCGCAGCATAAATGGCTCCGGGTGTGTGTTCATGGTGTGTGCGTGTGTTCACTGCTGTGTGTGTGCACTTTAGATGGGTTAAATGCAGAGAACAAATTCTGAGAAAGGCTCTTAACCCTCTCTGCTCCAGGGGCGCTGTATCATGGCTGGCCCTGTGCTCTGACCCCAAACTTTGGGTACCCAAAGAAAGAATTTCACTGTGGTGTAATGTGTATGTGACAGAATAAAGGCTTCTATACTATTCTAGAAGTTGTGTGGTTTATATACAATAAATATGTTTGCTAGCAGGAGCTGGTGAGAACTAGCATTGAATAATAGTATACAAGTACAAATAGCATGTCAGCTGTATAAAAACAAACGAAAAGCGGAAAACCCTAAAAAACTATTTTTTAGTGCTGTTGCTACCGAAGAACAAAAAAAGAAGACAAAAGTCAAAGCTAAGATTTTAATGAAAACATGTATTATTTTCTCTCTCTCTCTCTCTCTCTCTCTCTCTCTCTCTCTCTCTCTCTCTCTCTCTCTCTCCCTTACTGTCTCTTAGATGGAATGTGCTCGGCCTCCAGGGGGCGCTGCTGAGTCACTTTGTTGAGCCGGTGTATCTGTACAGTGTGACTGTTGGCAGTGTGACACACACCGGTCACCTCTCCAGAACACTCAGCCAGAGGATGGAGCGTCTCGGCTCACTACCTGCCTGCTACCGTCGTAACCAGCCGCTACTCAGCAGTATGAAAAGCACACACACACACACACACACACACACACACACACACACACACACACACACACACACACACACACACACACACACTTTAATACTTAGTGGAAGGCCCTTCCTGCTCCAGAACACCTCAGTTAAACCTGTATGATGATTCACAGCTCCTCAGTTATTCCCAGATATCATCATGCTAGGCATATGCTAATCTGCAAGACGTCAATGCCATAACAAAGCTTTTTTTTTTGTTTGTTTTAAATTTACACAGATATACCCTCACCCTCCTTCTAATAGATTTTTTTTTCAACACCCTCTCCATACCGTAAGCAGATTCATCTCAGGTTGCAGCTTCACAGGTCACAACTTTCCACCTGTGCGTAATTGCTACCTTTCTGGGGTGTTGATTAGCCAGTTATCACTTGCCTCACTTTTTTTTTTTCAGATTATCCTGTGGTGTTTGGGTGTAAAATCAAATCTAATGCAGTGTTAGATTTAAACTCGTAACTCATAAGTTAAAATTTATCTCGTACATGAAAAAGACAAAAGAAAAAGGAAATCGGAAAAAGGCGTAGTTCTGATTTCCTACGTCAGAGTTCATTCGAACTACAGTTTACTAGCTATTGTGATTTTTAACAAATGTATTAATCATTGACGTCATCATTTTTATCCATCTGTTTCTATATACATTTATTGTAGTTAAACCTTCACAAAATGCTTGAGCTACTGTTAGTATCATTACAGCAGCTATTAACAGTCCTTAACTCACCACAATCAGATTTTTCCCCTCTTAATTTTATTAAAAAATTATAATAAAAATATCAATACAACTTGTAATCTTACTGAGAAATCAAAAATTACAAACTTCTTTTAAAAATCGGTTCATTATTATTTTTTAGATTACAGTATGTAAAGCGTCCATCCTATGTGTCCCTGTGAATAAGCCGTTACCATAGAAACGATAACGTTTCTTCTTCTAAGTTTACTTTAGTTTAATTTTATTTATATAGCACGCTTAGCAATAGAGACGAGTCGATATTTCTTCCTCATATCGACTCAGGGAGTTTTTCCTCACCACCGTCGCCTCAGGTTTGCTCATTGGGGTAAACATTAATTTAATTTGAAACTTTTTTTAACATTTTATTGTATATTTTTATACTTCTGTTAAGCTGCTTTCAGACAGCGTCCATTGCTAAAAGTGCTACAAGAATAAACTAAAGTAAATGAGTAGTCAAGACACATAGTTGAAAAGGAAAAACTCCCTGAGACCATATGAGAAAGAAACCTTTCGATCTTTTACAAGATTTATTTCTGCATGAATGAAACTACAGCAAAAAACTAGTTCTAACATTAACCATCAAAAAATCAGCAGTGCTGAGGTGTAATAAAATGTCAGAATTCTTCTTCTGTCATTAATATTACGTATTTTAATAAAGGGTGCCAATATTTTTGGCTCTGATTTCAAAGCTGAGCATACACTCCATATCATCTAAGTCTAATAATGAGCAGATTTATTTATTTATTTATTTATTTATCTTTAAGAAGAGTTTACAGTGTCCGGTTTCTCGTTCACAAATCTATGTTCAGAAGTAGATTCAGGAAGGAGAAGAATTTAAGAGGATTAATGGACAGAACCGTGACCTTTCCCAGTTAAACCAACAAAACACACACACACACACACACACACACTCACACACACACACACACACATGCTGACCCACGTCACCGAACTGTGCTATCGGCTCCGTCCTTCTTCCCCTTAATCAATCTAATCACATGGCTTATCAGCTGGAGAGGAGGAGTTTGCACTTTGCACCTCCGCTTCAGCCTTTTCATGGGATTTGATGAGCTCTTCCTCCATTGTGTTGCCTCTGTTGTTGGGGGGGGGAATGGCCTGGTTATTTTAAGCCCCGCTGTCATAAAGAACAGAGGTCTCCAGGAGCAAAGCAGAGCTATTATCACCACCGAGCAAATCGCTTCTTCACTTAATCAATGAGCCTGTCCTTCAGAAACGGGTCACACGTGTGCTGCGCTTTCTGCTGTGTGACACTGACATTACTGCTCAGTCTGGAAGAAATATACAATATAAATATGTAATGTTTGTGTACATGGAAAATTATATATAGCTTTTGTTTACAACAATTTACAAAACAAATTTGAAAATCATCTGGGGGGCACGGTGGCTTAGTGGTTAACACATTCGCCTCACATCTCCAGTGTTGCGGGTTCGATTCCCACCTCCGCCTTGTGTGTGTGGAGTTTGCATGCTCTCCCCGTGCCTCGGGGGTTTCCTCCGGGTACTCCGGTTTCCTCCCCCGGTCCAAAGACATGCATGGTAGGTTGATTGGCATCTCTGGAAAATTGTCCGGAGTGTGTGAGTGAATGAGAGTGTGTGTGTGCCCTGTGATGGGTTGGCACTCCGTCCAGGGTGTATCCTGCCTTGATGCCCGATGACGCCTCTGATAGGCACAGGCTCCCCGTGACCCGAGAGTTCGGATAAGCGGTAGAAAATAAATGCAAGGTCTATTAAAAATGTTACATACATTGCAACTGAAAATTGAACTGTACATGCAGGATATACAAAAGAGCTTCAGCCGATGAGCCGTCATTCAGGATGATATGTCTGACAGACACGCTGAGATCCGAGCAAAAGCCGTGGTATCTGAGGGTGGGAAAGAGAAGATAAGTTGAGTATCATCAGCATAGCAGTGGTAACTAGTTACTGATGTCTGATGGATGCAGAGCAGATTACTTCAGGATGGGAATAACCCTTGCTTTCTTGAAGGTAGTTGGCTTATTTATTAAAAAAATTATTTATTACATGGAAACACTTCTTTTCAGGTTATTTAGTATCCATAAAACCACAATTTTTGGATATCTGCTGTTAAGAGGGTGGAGGTCAAAGTGCGTCAGCTCATTCATTCATTTTCTACTGCTTATCTGAATTTCTCGGGTCACGGGGAGCCTGTGCCTATCTCAGGATGCAGGATGCAGGAGGCAGGATACACCCTGGAAGGAGTGCCAACTCTTCGCATGGCACACACACACACTCTCATTCACTCACACACTAAGGAGTTGCCAGAGATGCCAATCAACCTACCATGCATGTCCGGGGGACGAAACCGGAGTACCCGGAGGAAACCCCTGAGGCACGGGGAGAACATGCAAACTCCACACACACAAGGTGGAGGAGGGAATCGAACCCCCGACCCTGGAGGTGTGAGGCGAACGTGCTAACCACTAAGCCACCATGCCCTCCTTGTGTCAGCTCAATAAAAGTGAAATAACAGTTAGCAGAGCTCGTCGCCATTAAGGACGAGTCCCAGAACGATGAGCAGCAGAGGAATTGATCAGGATTTCATAGAGGAAGACAATCAAATACAGGGGAGTCAATGAGGGAAGCAAAAGGAGGCATGAAGGCATGAATGAAGTGAGGAAGAAAAAAAGGGGCAGACAAACAGAAAGAAAGAAAGAAAGAAAGAAAGAAAGAAAGAAAGAAAGAAAGAAAGAAAGAAAGAAAGAAAGGCACAGACACAGAGTGAGTCTATTACTGCATGGAAAAAGCAATAAGAGACAGGATCATTGTCCTGGTGGCAGACGATTCTTTGCGACTGTTCGTAGTAGAGTGGAGAAAAGAAAGAATTGAATTCACACTTGCAAGGAGAGAGAGAGAGAGTGTGGGAGATTATTCCTCCTCCAGCACGCCCGTTCGTTCTGTTTGTCAGCATTACATTGTGCGCTCCTCTCTCGACTTGTTTGCTTTCTGATTGAAATGCATGCCCGAGGAGATGCCTGAGGTTTACAGCGTCAAACGTTTGATAAAAAGCTTTAGTACCAAGATATGGCACGAGAACCTGTAGTCTACCAAGTCGTCAAGACAACGTGTTATACATGTCAGCAGCTTCTACCAGGAATACGTCGAATACTCACAAACACGTCTAGATTTTCACAGGTTTGTGTCGGTGTAAGAAAAGCGTTGTCAGGTCGGAGCTGAGAAATCGCTATCAGGCGCTAATGTGTGGTCAAACTGCGCTCGTGCTCAGAATGAGTGCTATGCTAATTGATGTGGCAAATATGTTTTGATTGAGGATTGAGAGAGGTCTTTTGTGGCTGCGACTGATGTTTACCGCACAGACACCACATTAGACTAAGCTAATGGAACACTCAAGCACTCAATGGCAATTAAGCAGGTTAAGTGAGTTGCCGGTCTCGCTAGCATAGCGCTCTAATGCGCTTTCTCCTCTCAGAACACGGCCTCGTTTTTTGTCCCTATACATGTTCTTATGGTCTCTCTCTCTCTCTCTCTCTCTCTCTCTCTCTCTCTCTCTCTCTCTCTCTCTCTCTCTCTCTCTCAATAGTAAGTAAACAGGATTCAGTATATCATCAATAACTCACTTTTGGACCTGCTGTTATAGAGAAATAATCAACAACATTATGGTGTGATATTCAGCAGCGTTACTGTTCCTGCCCACACGATTATTTTCCTGTAACAGCACAAGTCTTTAATTCCTCTCGTACAGCAGTAACACGGTTGTATTTCCTTAAAAAGATCAAACTTTTTATACATTTAATGTTAAGTTAATTCCTGTTCTCACTTAATTATCACCATCATAGCAATCGCAGTCGTTCCTTCACCGGCATTTTTTTTTTTTACTTTCTTGAATGTAATAAGATAAAGATAAAAACTCCAGCTTGTCATGTTCACATAAACTGTGGGATGTGATAGCCTAGTGTTGGAAGGTTGTGAGTCTAAATCCCACATCCACCAATCTGCTACTGCTGGGACCTTGAGCAAGGCCCTTAAACCTCAGTTGTATAGAATGTAAGTCACAAAGAAAAAGCAAAGATCTTTTGCATGCTAATTAATTCAAATGAGTTTAAGTGACAAAATTGTGTGTTAAATTAAATTAAATGCTCTGTGGTGCTAATAAATTGTCACATTATTATAGTACTCATTAAAAAAACAGTCTAATGTTTTAAAAATCTGTGAATTTTTTCCTACGAGAAGCTAATTTTCCTCCAAATGAAATTAGTAGCCTCATGAATTGCTGCAGAAATACGTGTAGTAAAAAAAAAAATCCTGAGAACTCTAATAAGAGACCCCGGGGTTGAGGACGTATGGTGTTTCTGCGTGAAGTCGATATTCGTACAGTACACTAATGGAGAAAATCTGTTAGGAACATGACCTTTGTTTAGCTGAGAATGTGCTCGGGCTTCCTGAGTGTGTATTAATGTCCACTTGGTGGTATTAGGTGAGCATTAAGTCCTACTTATGATAGTACAAGCTTTCTTCTGCTACTGTGTGTGATGATTGATCACTGTGTGTGTTTGTGTGTGTGTGTGTGTGTGTGTGTGTGTGTGTGTGTGTGTGTGTGTGTGTGTGTGTGTGTGTGTGTGTGTGTGTAATAGGTCTGAGCAGCAGTGAGTGTTGGCAGCAGCTCAAGGCATCGTGCTTGAGTGTGAACTGGACTGCAGGAGATGAGCAGCTGGAGGTGATCAACGCCTCCATGGGCAAACGCAGAGACTGTGGAGCTCCATCACGACTCTGTAAACGTGCACTTTTCACACGCTGGAACAGAGTCTACCGCAAAGTAAGAGCTGCTCCAACACGCACACACACACACACACACACACACACACACACACACACACACACACACACACACACACACTGCTGATATTTAGTGATACTATGAAACTAAGAAGATGTGCAGATTCTGTCAGCCTTAATAGAGAAAGTAAACTCTTTACGTCGCTGTCGCACGCTTCATAAATCTCATTTTCAAAAGCTCCGTATTTGTCCTTCACTCATTCAAAACGTAACGAGAGCGAACGCAACATCAGCAAAATATTTATCCGCTCCAGGTGGTGATGAAGAGCAAACAGAAAAGATTATCATTCAGAATTTTAAAAATATAAGAAAAATAAATAGAATATTTATGATGTAATAATAAAATGACTTTTTTTAAATATTGTTTTTTATAGACAGAATACAAGACTACAAGAATATGTAAAAAAAAAAAAAAGAATGTCCTGCCCACCCCCACCCCCCATCCCCATAGCCCCACCCCTACCCCCCCCCATCCCCATAGCCCCACCCCTTTCCCAGTGTTGTTATTTGCATACTGGAGGCTCACACAATGTATCATGGAAGATTGGAAATAAAATAATAATT
The DNA here is from genome assembly GCF_022655615.1 of Tachysurus fulvidraco. Lineage (NCBI taxonomy): Eukaryota > Metazoa > Chordata > Actinopteri > Siluriformes > Bagridae > Tachysurus > Tachysurus fulvidraco. Next base: position 5,954,205 of record NC_062520.1, on the reverse strand, counting down.
ATTGATTAATAAGTAAATAAATGAAAAAAATCCATAATAATAACAATTCCTTCCTTCCTTTCTTCCTTCACCCCCCCCCTTTCATTGTTTCCCTTCCACCCCTTATCTTTTCTTTCACTGGTTCCCTTCCTCCCTTCTTTCCATCATCCTTCTTTCTTTCCACCATCCTACCTTCCTTTCTTTTTTCTTTCCTTCCTTCCTTCCTTCCTTTCTTTTTTCCTTCCTTCCTTCCTTTCTTTTTTCCTTCCTTCCTTCCTTCCTTCCTTCCTTCCTTCCTTCCTTCCTTCCTTCCTTCCTTCCTTCCTTTCTTTTTTCCTTCCTTCCTTCCTACCTTCCTTCCTTCCTCCCTTTCTTTTTTTCCTTCCTTCCTTCCTTCCTTCCTTCCTTCCTTTCTTTTTTTCTTCCTTCCTTCCTTCCTTCCTTCCTTCCTTCCTTCCTTCCTTCCTTTTTTCTTCCTTCCTTCCTTCCTTCCTTCCTTCCTTCCTCCCTCCCTCCCTTCCTTCCTTCCTTCCTTCCTTCCAGCCTCCCTCCTTCCATCCAGCCTCCCTGCTTGCTTTCCTTCCTTCCTTCCATCCATCCATTCTTCCATCCATCCATCCATCCATCCATCCATCTTCAAGAGGTTTATTGTCATGTGCACAGTTAAAAGACAGGGCATCTGGTAGCCTAGTGGTTAAGTTGTTGGGCTACCGATCGGAAGGTTGTAACTTAGATCCCAGGTCCACCAAGCTGCCACTGTAAATAATAGAAATGTATGAAATATATACAAGAAAAAAATATACAGTGTTTACAGAGTAAGACAAGTAAGTGCTCAGTGTGTTGTGTGGTAGCAGTCAGTGGGGGTTATGGGGTGTGAGGTAGTGGTGTTCATCCCGCCTCTCTTTGCTTCCCTTCCACTCTTCATTCCTCCTTTCATTCCTTCCACCCATCTCTCTATACAGGATGTGAACTCTTGATCTCTGAACTCTTTTTTTCTTGGTTCTTAGGAACGAATCCAAACGTCTGCTGTGATGTTTTTTTTTTTACTCTGTAAAGTTTTGGTCGTTTTTAAACCCTTAAACGTCACACCGTCGTCTCCGACATATCGCCTTAGGAGAGATTAACGTTAACGCTCTCGTAAGTTTCGAGGTTTGGTATTTTTTATGATCTCTAACCATAACTTAAACCGAAACAGTATGAAGTCTGAGTTTTTACCGAAAACAAGTCAGGATGTTTGTAATGAGTTTCACTTTGTGAGAAAAACAGAAAAGCACACGGCCTCATCATGGAAGTGTACAGAAGAGCTCCGGCTGCTCTACCAAATGGTGGCAGTTAAAGTCTAATGACTGTAGAGCTGGTAATCATCGTGAAAAGCACTTGAGCAGCCTCCCATGGCAAACGCTCGGTGAGCACAGTGAGAGACGCACGAGCACACACGCTAATCTCCCAAGAAACTTTACTTTTCTCCATGCCTCTTCTTCATCTGCTGCACCTCTCTATCTCCTATCTGTGTGTTTGTGTGTGTGCGTGTGTGCGAGAGAGAGAGACAAAGAAAATGCACCAAAAATCTCACAGAATGTTCAATTGCTTGTGAAATTTAAATGGGGAGATTACACAGCTGTTGAAGTTCCCGCTTTGTGCCGGCTCATTCGTTTTTGTTTTGCTCTCTCACTCTCACTCAACTTCTTTCTTCCGCAGCTGGCAGCGAGCGCTCCGGGTTTGAGCACCGACCCGCTGACGTACGGCGAGGCCAAGCAGGCGGCAGCATCCTACCAGACCGCGAAGGACCAGTGGGTGCGAGCGCTGAGGGAAGCCGGGTTAGGGACCTGGGTCCGAAAACCGGCGGAACAAGAGCACTTCCTGCTGACGCCGTGAACGACGTGACAAAGTGACACAGACAAAATACCTCGCTGTACCTAAAGAGCGAGAGATTGAGAACGAACATGAACGTAAATGTGAAGACTTGGTATCCCTGATTGTGAAGAGGAGGAAAAGAAAAAAAGGGTTTCGGAAACGACTCTTCATTTTCACCTTCCTTCGTCCGCTTTCTCTATTCACCTACAGCTGTCACACTCCACTAAATGTGTGTGTGTGTGTGTGTGTGTGTGTGTGTGTGTGTGTGTGTGTGTGTGTGTGTGTGTGTGTGTGGTGTGTTAACCTTTGGCAAAGTGAAAGGCAGCATCCATGTTGTCATCACTGGCCTGTTTCCGGATGCTCGGCCCCTGTAGAGTTCTTCGCACACCGTCCAATTAAAGGCGCTGTCAGAATGATGTGCCCCTCCTCTCTCTCTCTCTCTCTCTCTCTCTCTCTCTCACACACACACACACACACACACACACACACACACACATATATACAAACCGTACCTTATTTTTTTTTCCCCTTCATCAAGCACACAAGCTCTCCTGCTCTCACCTCCAACAGAAAAAAGAGCAGGAGGGTGGTTTGACATTGCAGCGACAGGTTAATTCAAGCCCTTTTGTGTGCAGCGCAGGGAATATAAAGAGACGAGTGGAGGAAATAGTGACAAGCTAACATAAATGGTGCCATTAAAGCACGACGGGTCTGTACAGAGCGCTCGAGCTGCTACACCGCGTCGCTTTAATACCTCTCCGCTCATGACATGTCCTTGTTTTTTTTCTCTTTTCATTTATGTTGCATTACTGTGTATTTACTAAAGGCACACGACAGGAGCGGTGACCCACGCTGAAAGGGAAAAGGGGAGAATCGGACACAGAGGATCGCTGTGGAGGAGAAATTCTATTTGTTGGTGTGAAGTATACAGTATGGGATTATTGTTATTGGGCAAATCCCCATTCATGAAGAATAAAGCAGGCATTGAGAAGAGAAGAGAGATGTAGGCGGATAGCTGTAGCCTTTATTATTACACACTGGGGTTTTGCCACATGATATTTTTGCCACATGAGGTTTAATTATTATTACTACACAGTCGTATATTTTATTCATTTATTTATTTATTTATTTATTTTTAATGCTGTTACTACCTAGTCATGAGGTCAGTGTTTTTATCAGGCGACACACAATATCAGAGGACCAAAGGTGGACAAGATTTTAAAAAATCCTCCTTTAAAACTAATTTTAAAACTAAACCTTCAAAATTAAATTATGCAGCTGGCTCAATTTAAGGTTAAATAAAATCATTATGATAAAACATAAATCTGAGGTGTTGTTTAATACTAAAATGTTCCATTTCATGTATTCAGGAGAAAAAAAGATCTTTAAAAATAATTTTAAAATTCAAGTCGTTAAAAACTTAAAATCAATTAATAAACGTTGGGAACAAATGAATCAATAAATACTGATTTTTTTATAACAAGACATAAATATGATCTTACAAATCTCAATTCTCTGTGTCATTTTGAGAGACGATAAATAAAACTGAAAATAAAAATGTGTCCTTATCAGAGGAAAATATCAACATATGAGAAATACAATTCTAAAATTCAAATGTTAAAATCAGAGGGGAAAAAAAAAGCAGGGGAAAAACTATAAATAAATACTAAAATTAGTCTAAGGTTAGAAGAAATGCATAAATATAACCTTTTTAAAAAAAATAATAATCTGAATTTCCTGCTTCATATTAAATGAAGGAAATTAAATCAAATTTATAAAATTATTATATAGAGTTTTTTCAAGTCCAACAATTTTATTTTGTGGAAAAAAACTGAATAGAATAAAATAAAATGATATTTTATGTTTTAAAAAATTACAACATATTAAAAATGTATTATTTCTAATTTAGAATAATGGTTTGTGTTATCATTCGAACTGTAGAATTTTATTATAAAACATCAAATATTAAAACACACATTGTGTGTACAAAATTTTTAAAGATGATTAAATGTCTATTTTCTTTGCTATATTGAACCTTTTTGTCATTGATGATCTATCGAAATATATAAGAATTGATGTAAAAAAAATCCATTTATATATTAGTTGTTTGATCATAAGATCACATGTCAATCAAACTAAGTGGGTGGGATCAGCTCTTATCATTTATTTATAAGCTAATAGAGAAAACAAATATTAAAATTAAATTAATTAAATTTAATTTCTACTTTCATCCTTTGGAGTCTGATAAAAAACGAAAGCCTGATGATTTCTTGTCTATTTCAGATTTTAAGTTTGGATTTGAGATTCTCAGTGTATGAAGCAGAGTTTCTAAACGTGTCCTAGCTGTAAGAGCGACACCTAGTGGTGGTGCTACGAACATACCCTCAGTCCTGTGGGTGTTGGGATTTGTAAATGAGCCCTCTGAGCTGTGCATGATCACTTCTCTTTGCCCCCCCCAATATCAGTGTATTATCCTGAATCTGTGATTAACTGTAGACTGATACGTAATAGGCTGATGCAGTAGATTAGGATGGAGAGTCTCGTCCTCCATCACGGTCTTCCCCGGTCTTTTAAAACCTTGTGCTAATCCACGTAGAAGCTACGATAACGAGCGATGATCCACATCATCCCTGCTGTATCCACACTCCTTTATTATCCTTCGTTACTCACAGATTTTCCAGAAAGTCCAATCCGATCGTCTGTTTTTCTTTTGCTCTTAATTCCCCTACACAGGTTACATCCATATCAACGATTCGTCAACGAAAATATCACGAAAGTCAGTAGTAGGCATGTGACCGATCGGCAATATTGTAATATTCTCTGTATATTTTGTAAACTTTGTAAAAACAATGAGGTAAAAAAATGACAAAAAAAAATATCGAGGCGTCAAAATAAAATGTATATTTAAATCTGCAATTATTATGCTGCTAAGATCTGTACATTGCACTTCAGTTGTACCTTAAAAGTGAATGTTTATGTGAATAAACTAAGCATAAAAAAAAAAAACTCAAGGAACATTTGTGTCTTCACGCAGGTTCAGATGATTAAACTGTTGTGGAGCTGCTTGGATGAATATTCATGTCGACACCCACCGAACGTACATACGGTGAACGGTTTTTACTTTAACACCGGCGCTGATTTGAACGTTTCTGCTTTTAAGATTATAGTCAACCTGGTGGGCAGAAGATTTTCAGTCTGAGGATTTTTACAGGAAGAAGTTTGGATGTTTGAGCGTAGTATAGACTCGAGCAAAACTTTTGAAAGAACAAAAATCAGGTAAAAATCGGAGGGAAATAAATGCATATGTTTATTTTCAGACTGCTGATGAGAAAGTTATATTTTTTATTAAGAAAGTTAAAACTGCACACGGTACAAAAGCAATAAAACACTTCATGGTGTGCGGTTAAAGGGTGTGTGGTTTGTTTCCTGCTTCCACCACAACAATTACTCAAATCAGCAACTGATTTTCTCCTTTTATAGTGACACTATCTTTCTCTTGAAATTATTCTATTAAAACAAAAATGCAGCTCATGGCACATGACACGTAACCAGGAGGCATGGATGACACTGACACTGGAGACTCCTTCCATGAGAAACTCACCGTATCAAACATTTCACACACTTCATTCTGTGTATGTGGAGCGTCCCAGTAAAGATGTTACTATTAAAATAATAATGAATGATAATGAAAATTAATCAAAACCTTCTGACCAATCAGAATCAAGAATACAACCTTCATCAGTGAAGGTTTGTATGTGTGTGTATGTTTGTATCAGTGAAGGGGGCGTGACATCTGTGTGTGTATCAGTATCAGTGAAGGAGGCGTGGTCTCTGTGTGTGTGTGTTTGTATCAGTGAAGGGGGCGTGACCTCTGTGTGTGTATCAGTATCAGTGAATGGGGCGTGGTCTCCCTGTGTGCATCAGTATCAATGAAGGGGGCGTGATCTCTGTGTGTGTCGGTACCAGTGAAGGGAGCGTGGTCTCTGTGTGTGTGTGTCAGTATCAGTGAAGGAGGCGTGGTCTCTCTGTGTGTGTATCAGTGAAGGAGGCATGACCTCTGTGTGTATCAGTACCAGTGAAGGAGGTGTGGCCTCTGTGTGTATCAGTATCAGTGAAGGGGCGTGGCCTCTGTGTGTGTGTACCAGTGAAGGAGGCGTGATCTCTGTGTGTGTGTGTGTGTGTGTGTATCAGTGAAGGGGGCATGGCCTCTGTGTGTACCAGTACCAGTGAAGGAGGCGTGGCCTGTGTGTACCAGTAACAGTGAAGGGGGTGTGGCCTCTGTGTGTATCAGTACCAGTGAAGGAGGTGTGGCCTCTGTGTGTATCAGTACCAGTGAAGGGGGTGTGGCCTCTGTGTGTATCAGTACCAGTGAAGGAGGTGTGGCCTCTGTGTGTATCAGTACCAGTGAAGGGGGCGTGGCCTCTGTGTGTATCAGTATCAGTGAAGGAGGCGTGGCCTCTGTGTGTATCAGTACCAGTGAAGGAGGCGTGGTCTCTTTAATTGCGAGCAGTAATCGAGTACATTTAACAGTTTTAATGCAACACAAAAGTCTGAGAAAGTCACACAGTGTTCACCTTCTGACAATGACGTTTATTTACATGTTGTAGTCATGTGGTACAGATGTGTTTGAATGTAACACATTATCTCTAGGTTCACTATACACATTTCCACCATCACAGCATTTATACATTATTATAGTTTCTATTCAGACGTCTCAGATACACTATAGTTGTGTGGTGGGTTTTACGAAAGCGCTCCAAAGTCCAGAGCACATCCACACGATGGTGTGTGAAACGTCTAGTCCAACATCAATAATAATTTAGTCTCTGGTGACGGCTCTTGTCCTACAGCATTATATAAGACATCAGTACACTGGATCTAACGCGATGTTTAGCCTCCTGTCCAACAGGGGATAAGAATCGTGCCAAATTAAACATGACACATACATCATTTAACTCTATTCATAAAAAAACGCCATTAACACGTTCACATTTGATATTTTTCACTTCGGAAGATCAAATTACACAGCGATCACAACAGCGTTTTATTTTTAGATCTGACAGACAGCGAGATTTTTCATGCAGAATGAATAAAGCAATACTGTTCTTTAACAGAAAGTGTGTGTGTGTGTGTGTGTGTGTGTGTGTGTGTGTCCGTCTTTTTTTTTTTTACACCGAATGTCTGTTTAACTTGAGCGCACTATTCCATACAGAACATTGTGATTGTGTGCAATAAAAATCTCTGTACATCCAGCACAGGAAAGGAAGAAGATAATAAAGAGCGTAATGCTGAAGTGTGACTTAACTGCGCAAGAGCTAAAGTTGGGAACGGGGAGGAAGCTAAAAACAAGGATTTGAAGCATGTAGCATGTAGCAACGTTATGTTATTATATCAGAAATATCGTTCTTGATTTCGTTAAACCTTGAGAGAAAAACGAAGGACTGTCAGAATTTTCTAGGACTTTACTGTCATACGTGTTTGAGACATTCAGGTGAATAACAGGTGGGTGAAACGGCATAAAATTCAACTGTGGACATTTTTTTTTTAATTTGATTAAAGTTAAAAAAAAAAATAGAAATGAAAATAAATAAATAAATAAATAAATCGGCCGAGAGATTGATCGAGTCGAATATAACGTAAACGATAACTTTAATACGGATATAAATAAATTAAAAAAGCGCATTGCTGAAACAGTGTAAGAAGATTAAAGCACTCGTATGCTGTGAGAGGACAATAATAAAGTTTGCATCATGCCGTCTTGTCGTTGATTATTTTCCTCTAACAGCGTGCCTCGTTTGTATTCGTCGTATTAATCATCACTCTGAAATCTTCCCGGAAACAAACAAACAAACAAAAAAAAACAGGTAGTAAAGGTTTAAAAGGTTGTCGGCCAATCGGATTCCTGTTGCTAGGCAGATTTAGCGTAGCCGAGTGACATTGATTTTATCATTTATTTTATTTTATTTTATTTTAGTCTCTTGTACTAGAATGTCGGGAATTGTGCGGAAAATTGTATGCTGCTGTTTATGGTTCACCGGTTGGCATGTTGCCAAATCACCCACCTGAATACCTGAAGGAGGAACTGAAGCAAATCTCTCACACTCACTAGACGACGGTCCACCTGACTGATGTGAGTCAGCGTTACAGTGTGTGTGATTGTCATGTTAGCAGTGTGTGTGGTTCATGTTGTGTGTTCATGGTGACACACACACACACACAGCGTTCAAGAAATCAATACACCAATGTTTGGTTTTACTGTGCTTTCTCAAGCATTGTGTAGGTATGAAGGATTAGTGTGTGTGTGTGTGTGTGTGTGTGTGTGTGTGTGTGTGTGTGTGTGTGTGTGTGTGTTCACTTGTCCTGCAGCAGTGCTGGAATGTTGATGTTCCAGCCGATGGCCTGCCGATCGAAGCCACATGTGAACAAGTTACACGCCTGGTTCTCTTCGTTCCACACTGAGCAGCACACCATGCGCCGATGACCCTAGACACACACACACACACACACACACACACACACACAAACAAACAGAGTTAGGAAAAGCACAAGGCACATAAACACACGGTTATGCTTCACAAACACTTTTATGCTTGACAAATACCTCAAAACAGGATAAAACACAAACACGCATTTATGCTACACAAATAACACACACACACACCTGTCTGTTGCTGCGTGGGAGGCGGGCCAGTCGAACCCCGGTCATATCAAACAGCCGGACCTGTCTGTTGTCATGTGGCAGGGCGATGATCCTCTGGTTCGCTGAGACACTTATCCTACACACCAGGAAGAAAGAAAGTCACACGAAATCTGAATATTTAACAAAATGAGCGTCTTACAAACATTTCCTGATACTAAACTCAGCACATCGGCTCTGACACCGTCTCAGTGTTACCTGTTTACAGCAGAATCTGTGCGGATGGTTGCTATTGGGGACCTCATGTTCTTCAGGTCCCACACCTTGACAGTGCGATCATCGCTGCCAGACACCACATTGTCTCCCACTGTAAACACAGCTGATGTCACCGTGCTGCAACACACACAAACACACACACATCAGAATGTCTCCTTCACTGATACACACACAGAGGCCCCGCCTCCTTCAGATACACACACAGAGGCCACGCCTCATTTACTGATACACACACAGAGGCCACGACACCCTTCATTAATACATACACACACCCGCCCACACACACACACACACAGAGACCACACCTCTTTCACTGGTACTGATATACACACACACACACACACACACACATACAGAGACCACGCCCCCTTCACTAATACTGATACACACACAGAGGCCACGCCCCCTTCACTGGTACTGATACACACACACAGGCCACACCCCCCTTAACTGGTACTGATACACACACAGGCCACACCCCCCTTCACTGGTACTGATACACACACAGAGGCCACGCCCCCTTCACTGGTACTGATACACACACACAGGCCACACCCCCCTTAACTGGTACTGATACACACACAGGCCACACCCCCCTTCACTGGTACTGATACACACACAGAGGCCATGCCCCCTTCACTGGTACTGATACACACACACAGGCCACACCCCCCTTAACTGGTACTGATACACACACAGGCCACACCCCCCTTCACTGGTACTGATACACACACAGAGGCCACGCCCCCTTCACTGGTACTGATACACACACAGAGGCCACGCTTCCTTCACTGGTACTGATACACACAGAGGCCACGCCCCCTTTCACTGGTACTGATACACACAGAGGCCACACCTCCTTCAGCAGACATGTTAAACTAACATTTCTTTATTTTCCCATATCAACAATGACACATTTTTCTTTAACAGCTTTTTTCTCTCTCTCTTTTTTTTACACACTTGTTTCTAATCATTTCTTTATTTTCAGTTATTTGAGTCATTGCTGAGACGTATGGATGCAGTCCTCCAAG
>NC_062520.1:5896928-5939428 GCF_022655615.1 Tachysurus fulvidraco | reverse complement strand
TTAACACATTACCATGGCAACGCTTCTCAAAGTGATCCTGAGGTCTGCTTGGAAATTTAAATCTTAAGAGCCGCTTGGGCCAAACAATCCGTGAGGAGATCATGAAATGCTTTTTAATTGTTCTTGCTAAATGTCTCCAAGATGCTGATGTGTGCGTGTGTGTGTGTGTGTGTGTGTGTGTGTGTGAGTGTACAAACAAAAACCTTCCGAACTTTCGATGCAAACATCTTCACAGCTGAGCAAATGTGTGTGACTGAATCCATAGGCTAAAATGATTAGCTTTCATGCCACCAGTGTGCATCGCAAAGCATCCACTCTCACACAAACAACTGAACTGGAAGAAGATCAGTAACATATACCGTATTTTCCGCATTATAAGGTGCACCTAAGAACCTTACATTTTCTAAAAAAAAAAATCGGCCGTGCGCCTAATAATCCGGTGCACCTTGTGTGTGCACTGAGTTCCAAAAATCTGTAAAAATGTTGTGCGACTTCGGTAAGCGCTCCGCTTGATTGACTGTCGGACCGTTTCCCACTGACACAGGGACGTAATACATACACTACGTACGCTGGCAGCGATAAACCAATCAGAGAACATTACGTAATACGTACAGTACGTACGCTTACCTCCGCCACGCCTCCGGTAGGTGAGGACATTGATGGATTTGTGGGAGAAGATTGATTAAAAATTAATGTGTTTATTGTTAAATAGTAGAATAAAGTTCAACTAAACTCACTGTTTTGCTTCCGTTACCTTTTTTTTGTAGACCGTATGTTTTAGCATGCGCCTTATAATATGGTGCGCCTTACGTATGGGTTACGTACAGAAATAGGGAGAAGAATGGGGGGATACGACTAACCTGGGAGAAGAATGGGGGGATACGACTAACCTGGGAGAAGGATGGGGGGATACGACTAAACTGGGAGAAGGAGGGACAGATACGACTAAACTGGGAGAAGGAGGGACAGATACGACTAAACTGGGAGAAGGAGGGACAGATACGACTAAACTGGGAGAAGGAGGGACAGATACGACTAAACTGGGAGAAGGAGGGACAGATACGACTGAACTGGGAGAAGGAGGGACAGATACGACTAAACTCGGAGAAGGAGGGACAGATACGACTAAACTCGGAGAAGGAGGGACAGATACGACTAAACTGGGAGAAGGAGGGACAGATACGACTAAACTTGGAGAAGGAGGGACAGATACGACTAAACTGGGAGAAGGAGGGACAGATACGACTAAACTTGGAGAAGGAGGGACAGATACGACTAAACTGGGAGAAGGAGGGACAGATACGACTAAACTTGGAGAAGGAGGGACAGATACGACTAAACTTGGAGAAGGAGGGACAGATACGACTAAACTGGGAGAAGGAGGGACAGATACGACTAAACTGGGAGAAGGAGGGACAGATACGACTAAACTGGGAGAAGGAGGGACAGATACGACTAAACTGGGAGAAGGAGGGACAGATACGACTGAACTGGGAGAAGGAGGGACAGATACGACTAAACTTGGAGAAGGAGGGACAGATACGACTGAACTGGGAGAAGGAGGGACAGATACGACTGAACTGGGAGAAGATTAGATAGACACAGTTAAACTGGGAAATGAATAGATGGATGGATGCAAACAAAACTGCAAAAAGAATGAATGGATAGAAGGACATAACCAAACTGAAAGATGGATGGATGGATGGGTGGATGGATGGATGGATAAAGGGACACAACTAAACTGGGAAATGGATGGAAAGACACAACTAAACTGGGAGTAGAATATATGGATGGACAGACTGCACATATCATATGGAATCATCAGTTACTTATTAATCCTGTGCTTTGTCTCAGCTACTGACAGGACGTGTCCGGGGTCCTCGGTCTGTACGACCATCCTCTGTATGAACTACACACTGCGAGTGAAAGGGCTAATTGTCTAAGCTTTGAGGAGTGTGACAGCCAGGAAACGCCCTGTGGTTCGACAGCTAATCTCATTACGCCGATTGTCTATTGGCGAGCATTAGAGTGGGATCTGACGGAATTATGCATGTCGTAGCGAGGAGTGTATAATACTGAGGAGATCAGAGACTTAAGCGGCCGTTTAACTCACACCATTACGCTCTAGCTCCGCCCTCCAGCGGGGAAGCTGACAGGCCAGGATTTTCACAGAAGGAGCTTAAATAGACATTTTACCTCATTCCTCAGGTGAGGCGAAGTATAAATATATCGCTATAATTAATGAGTGGTTTTCTGCTACTGACGCCGCTACAGCACGACAACGAAGGGTTTTGCCAGTGGTCTACAGTCGTGAGGGAGTTCAGATGCATTGCAATTAGAGTGAACGACAAGCCTGATTTTGTAGAATGAAGCTTTTCATTGTTTTTAAGTTCTGTACTGCCATCTGGTGGCTGTTCGTGTGACTGCAGTATATATGAAACGTTCCAGAAAGGATAAGAAAGTGAGAATAAAGCTGGTTTGATCGAAGAAACATATTAAGATCCACACTGTATGAAAATTCAAAAATAATAATAATAACCAAGATCTCTTTTCACAATTCAAACAGAATTTCAACAGATGAAAACGTCCATCAACGACGGAAAAAAAAAATCTGTTTCACTTCGAAAACTGAGATAAATCACACAGACGTGATGGTGAGAAGTGTCTCTGGTGCACAGTTCTACTGCACCTCATCCACAGAAACACACTAAATCAAAAGTACACTAAACAACAGCCATTCAGGCTTCCTAGAGACCACAGATTATCCTTCCTTTCCAATAAAGTCTCATCTGCTGAGAAAAACCCACAAGTTATAGGATACAAACTCCTTCACACTACAAACTGCTTCTCAGCTTACGTTCTCTTTGTTTGTTTGTTACAACGAATGCATCGCTTGGTAAATGCTAATCTTGCACAGAGGCCAAATATTTTATTTGACATGAAATACTATTATAAAAAAAAATAGATTTCCTCTTAAATACGCACATTATTATGGGATGCTAAGTCATAATTGAGGAACTACGTTGAGGGAGAAACTGAGATACAAAATCTTAATTATTAGGTACAAAGTTATAATTCTGTGATTCTCAATTAAACAAAATAATGACTTAGTATCTCACTTAGAATCTCAAACCTATGAGATACTAAATCATAATTATGAGATCAAATGTTTGAGATACTGTTAGTGTGGAAAAGTGTTGGCGCCCTTCCTGCTATTTTTTTGCACGTTTGTCACACGTTGTTTCAGATCATCAAACAAATTTAAATATTAGTCAAAGATAACACAAGTAAACACAACATGCAGTTTTTAAATGAAGTTTTGTTTTTGTTTATTAAGGGAAAACTAAATTCAAACCCACATGGTCCTGTGTGAAAAAGTATTTGCACCCTAAACATAATGACTGGTTGGTACCTTCCTTAGCTGCAAGAACTGTGATCAAGCATTTGCAATAACTTGCAGTGAGTCTGTTACAGCACTGTGAAGGAATTTTGGTCCACTCGTCTTTGCAGAATTGTTGTAATTCAGCCACATTGGAGGGTTTTCGAGCATGAAACGCCTTTTTAAGGTCATGTCACAGCATCTCAATAGGATTCAGGTCAGGACTTTGACTCGGCCACTCCAAAGTTTCCATTTTGTTTTCCTTCAGCCATTCAGAGGTGGACTTGCTGGTGTGTTTTGGATCATTGTCCTTTTGCAGAACCCAAGTTCGCTTCAGCTTGGGGTCACGGACAGATGGCCGCACAGAATGTCCTTCAGGATTTTCCACTAGACAGCAGAAATCATGGTTCCATTAATCACAGCAAGTCTTCCAGGTAACAGCAGCAAAACAGCCCCAGACCATCACACTACCACCACCTTATTTTACTGTTGGTACGATGTTCTTTTTCTGAAATGTGGTGTTACTTTTACGCCAGATGTAATGGGACACACACACCTTCCAAAAAGTTCAACTTTTGTCTCGTCAGTCCACAGAGTATTTTCCCAAAAGTCTTTGGGATCATCAAGATGTTTTCTGATGCAGATCTTTGGATGTTGTTGTGGGGTCTTTTGTGATACCACGGATGAGTCGTCGCTGTGCTCTTAGGGACTCCTGGGAAGGTTTCGCAATTTGTGGATATCGGCTCTCCCGGTGGTTCTCTGGAGTCCCAAAGCTTTAGAAATAGCTTTATGACCTTTTCCAGACTGATAGATCTCAATTACTTTCTCTCTCATTTGTTCCTGAATTGCTTACACTTTTCCACACAAGACCATGTGGGTTTGGATTTTGTTTTCCCCTTTATAATAAAAACCTTCATTTAAAAACTGCATGTTGTGTTTACTTGTGTTATCTTTAACTAATACTAAATAAAATTATTATGACAAATTGTTAGAACCATGAGACACTAAGTCTTAATTATGAGATACTAAGACTTACTAAGATACTAAGTAATAATGTTATAGCTTTGATATACTAAGTCACAATTATGAGATACTTACCCATTAACATGAGATACCATGTTATAATTGAGATAGACAGTTATAATTTAAGACACATAATTGGATTTTAAAATGCAAAGTCTTATTTGTGAGATAAAAGGTTACAACTGAGATACTAAGTCGTTAGTAAAAGATACCAAATTTAAATTGAAATACCAAGTTATAATTCTAAGATACAACTTAATTATGAGATAAAATTTTTAATATACTAAGTCATAATGATGACATAAAATGTTAGAACCATGACACACTAAGTCTTAATTATGAGATACTAAGACTTATGAGATACTAAGTAATAATGTTATAGCTTCGATATACTAAGTCGTAATTATGAGATAAAAGGTTACAACTTTGAGATACTTACCCATTAACATGAGATACAATGTAATAATTAAGTAATTTAAGACACATAATTAGATTTTAAAATACAAAGTCTTAATAGTAAAAAAAAAATCAATATTATTATTTAAAATTAAAATTTATTTAAAATATACCAAATTTAATTTGAGATAGCAAGTTATAATTCTAAGATACAACTTCTTAACCTCCTACGACATGGAGTCCACATATGTGGATATCACTGCATCTAAAATGGAAGGCCAAACCAAAGCTCGAGTCTTAGGAGGTTAATTATGAGATATTTGTCAGGTCGTCATTGTGAATGAGAACTGGTTCTCAACTGACTCACCTGGTTAAATAAAGAAAAGAAAGATAAAATGTTACCGCTTTAATATACTAAGTCATAATTATGACATAAAAGGTTAAAACCATGAGACACTAAGTATTAATTATGAGATACTAAGTAATAAATGTTATAGCTTTGATATATACGAAGTCATAATTATGAGATAAAAGGTTACAACTTTGAGATACTAAGCCATTCACATGAGATACCATGTTATAATTGAGATACACAGCTATAATTTGAGACACAACATGTAAATAATGAGATAAAAGGTTATAAGTGAGATACTAAGCCATAAACATTAACTGTGTTATAATTGAGATACACAGCTATAATTTGAGACACAACATGTAAATAATGAGATAAAAGGTTATAAGTGAGATACTAAGCCATAAACATTAACTGTGTTATAATTGAGATACACAGCTATAATTTGAGACACAACATGTAAATAATGAGATAAAAGGTTATAAGTTTGAGATACAAAGCCATAAACATTAACTGTGTTATAATTGAGATACACAGCTATAATTTGAGACACAACATGTAAATAATGAGATAAAAGGTTATAAGTTTGAGATTCTATGAGCAGGTACGTAGTCGAGCAGTCACCTCCTTGGATAAATAAGAGTATATAGTGCATTGTCTGCCTGGGCTTTACAAGGGTGCAGGTGTAGTGGGTTTTAAAGGAGAAGTGTACACTTACTCTGTGTGGCCCTGGAAGACGTTGACCGAGTGGATGGACGGATCTCTAAAGTCCCACAGGCGAAAGGTGGTGTCGCGGGATGAGGTCACCACCAGCCTCTGGGTGGGGTGGGTGCAGCAATGGGTGAGCTCCTGGTCATGACCTGCACACACAATCCAGAGGCACAAATATTACATCACAATCCAAATATCTTTTATAGTTCAACACAAATTTTTATTCTTATAACCACACACACTAACTTAAACCTACATTCTCATTAGCAAGGCGTTAACGAGACAGCTGATGATTCGTTTTGTAGGAAGAAGTTTACTCGTTTAGCCGTTTAATGCAACGATGCACCAAATGGCGCTAAAGATTCATGGACGAATCCCATAGCACACGTGGTCCAAAATGTCTTCACTCCAGATCCCATTTAGTGCTCACAGGAAAAAAAAACTCATAACTGTGGTTTTATTTTATCCTGTCATGTACAGCCTCTCGTTAAGTTGTTACAGAGACATTAGGAAGAAAATAAAGCTTAATTGTTCCAGAGTAAAAACATTAGATAAAAGTCAGTGTGAAAAACATTTTCTCAGTGGTTTAAATTCCTATCATCGGGATTCATCATTTCCTGCACATCTGTATACAGGAAGCATGATTACACAACCGATCACATGTTATGTTTATTTGTATCTTATGTTTCCTCTTAGTAGAATATAACCAAGCTATTGTATGGACAGGACAGTATTAACTAATAAACCTATTTATCACCGACCCGTGAGCGCGTGGACGAGTTCAGAGGTTTCCACTTCGTACAAATTGGCTGCTCGGTCCCAAGACGCAGTGACGACTTGTTTGCCGCCGACGAGCCAGTCGGCAGCGATGACCACACCCTGGTGGCTCTTCAGAGTGGTGCTGGCTAGACGCACCGTGGGACACTCGTTCGGTCCGTCTGCGTCTCCGTCTGCATCGTCCTTATCAGAGAAATCCACGTCGTCATCCAGTGATGCCTGAGTTCATCGAGGGGAGAGCGAGAGGGAGAGAAGAGTAAACACCAATTCACCTTCAAACGGAAGGTAAGAAAAATAGCATGGAAAGAAAGAGAAATTTGGGGGGGGGGGGGGGAGAAAGAAAGTATGAAAGAAAAAGTAAAAGACTGGCAGAGGTAAATGAAAATTGTATGTGAGAAGAATAGTAGAGTGGAGAAAAAGACTAAATAGGAAATTGAGAGTGTTGTGGAAGTTTTGAGGTTCGAGAGAATTAAAGCATAAAAATATCACACCAACAGGCACGGGCAAGAGTATAAAGGTTTTCACGGTTTATTGTGTTCAGCTTTGCAGAAGGACCCAACACTCTACGTGTAAAATCAGAGAGGAAGGGCCTCCATTATTGATAACACCAGCATTTTATAGACAGGTATAAAATGAAACAGGACACGTAAAACCAAAACATCATCCACCATTGGCTTAGAAGCATCGCCTGTTCATCTTCTGACCAAGCTAATCCCACGGGAACAAAAAAGGTCTCATGGGAAAGGTCTGATTAAAGGCAGTTTCAGGAAGAAACAACTGAAATCTCTAGTCACAATAACTACCAGCCATGGGAAATACAGAAGCCTAGAAGGACAGATTCATGGGTTCTCTAAAGTAAAAATTTCCACTACAATTGTGTGACAAATTGTGAAAGAAAAAGGGAAAGAGGAAGAGACTGTAAAAGAAAAAGGGACAAAGAGTGAGAAAAGAGTGAGAAAAGAGAGAGAAAGAGAGAGAGAGTTTACGTGTAAACACTCACACTGGTGTCGGCTGGTGGCTGAGGCAAAGGCAGCTGCACCATGTAGCGCCAGATATGAGCTGTCTGATCACCGGATGCTGTCGGAACACACACACACACACACACACACACACACACACACACACACACACACACACACACACGTGTGTCTAAGGTTGGACGTGCCTAATGCTCTCGCCTGTGGGCGTGTCTACTGTTGTCGCCTGTGCGCGTGTCTACTGCTGTCGCCTGTGGGCGTGTCTACCATTATGAAGTTTAATCAGTTTTCCATCAGAACTTTTCATCAGTTCACACAAAAGACAAACCTGTAAGAGCCATCTGCTCGGTGGGGTGAAACTTGATCGAGTTCACTGCAAAAAAAAAAAAAAAAGAGAGAAATGATATTTAGTCAAAGGTGAAAGTTTCGAAGTTCCAAATTCTCGACTCTGATTGGTCAGGAATGTGTTGTATCAGTCAGAGCTAAAGTGGAGTTCAATCTTAAGGTTTCATTAAAGATCTAGCAATCCAGCCCCAAACCCTAAGGCTCACCTGATCCAGCGTGGCCGGCGTATTTCAGCAGACACTTCCCTGTCTCGATGCTCCACAGCATAGCACAGTGGTCTAGGGGGAAAAACATCACACAGATGTAAGAACACTACATTTTTAATACTAGGTAAATAAATGTAAAAAAAAAATAAATGTAAAAGTGCATGTGCAACAAAGTATTTATCTTAATTCATTTTCATCTGTGTTTTTATTGCAATCTATTATTTTTTGTGCTCCACTGTAGCTTTCATCAGATGGCATACAGGAAGAGAAGAGAGGAGAAGAGAAGAGAAGAGAAGAGAAAAGTGAATGTTGTTTGGAAGGAAAGAAAGGAAAGGAAGAATAAATGAAAAGAATAAAAGAATAGATAGAAAAGAAAAGAAAAGAACAGAAAAAAGAGAGAAAATAAATCAAAAGAAAAAAGAAAATAAAACAAAGTGAATGTTGTTTGGAAGGAAAGGAAAAATAAATGAAAAGAATAAAAGAATAGATAGAAAAGAAAAGAAAAGAAAAAAAGAGAAAAAAGAAAATGAATGAATGGTGTGCGGAAAGGAAAGGCAAAGGTAGGAAAGGAAAAAGAAAAGAAAAGAAAAGAAAAGTGTTGTTTGTGTGTAACCATTTATGAGAGTGAGTCACAGTGTGATGCATTGTGGGAGACCGTACCTGCTGATGCAGTGCCCAAAATCAGCGGCTGTGTCCTGGTCACACTCAGGTCCCATATGCCATCCCTGTGGCCTACGTACTCCTTCACCAGCTGGCACACGGCACGTGAAGTAGTGGCTTTGAAACTGGACACGATCTAGAATGATTACAGGAAGAATGAGAATCTGGATACACACACACCTATAAACACACCCGCACACACACACACGCACGCACACACACGCACACACACACACACACACACACACACGCACGCACACGCACGCACGCACGCACGCACGAACACGCACGCACGCACGCACACATGCACACACACACACACACATAGGTGGGAAGCTAAAAGATGCAGCATGAAGCCAGGAGTTATCTCGGTTAAGCAATCTCTACAGTCTAAGCGCACTTCCACTAAGGCAGCATGTCTACGCTTAAGGGCATTCACAGCCACGCCAGCTCTCACACTATATCAGGCTCTACAGGAGATAAGTGTGGCCTGCGCTGGTGAGCACTAAAATAAGCACTTGTAAAGCAAGAGTGAGACGAAACCATGAAGTGCAAATGAAACAAACAAACAAACAAACAAACAAACATGTACAGTCAGCAGTGAGGAACAAACACTCAAAATATGAAGCCTTTAACAGAGGTTTCCGTTCATTAGTGATATATTAAACCTGAATAAATCATTCGAATGAATCAAATCGGGCTCCTTCCCATCTGATATTACATTTTTTCTTCGATCTCCGGAGCTAAAGCAGCATCTTATCTGAGCGCTCACCTACAGAAGGTGTTTAAGACACAAATATATAAAAACAACTCTATTTTGAGTGATCCGGAGCTCAGCATGCTGAAATAAAGCAGCATCGATACAGCAGGGAAAAAAGAAAAAAAAACACGGTGCGACTCTACGGGTCTCTACTGCTTTCTGCTCTCTTTACATCATAAATAAATAAATAAATAAATAAATAAATAAATGGTTAATGGAACTGGTGACACAAACTAGATCCCAGTGTTCAAGACTCTTTTCAAGTCCGTGCGGCTAAATCTAGGACGAAACTCAAAGACCGAAGGAGAGACATTTGATGGACGGATCCAGCTGTTTTACAGTCTCGAGCACGGCGGATTAAATGCAATGGTGGACAAATCAGGAACCCTGGTCATTTTGTCTACTGTTAAATGTTTTATTCTTAACCCTTAAAAGAGCTCGTAAGCTCAAAAAGTGTTATGAGTTAATAAAATGATACAGATTAGATTGTGTAGGGATTATTGTTGTGACTGATCAGATTAGATATTATATTCTGCCGCTATGTCATGTAGAGAGACGGTCACGAACGTAATCCCTACACGATGTAACCTCAAATCTCTTAACATAGAGACAAAGTGATTTTAAAAAGCACCCCTATATTATTTTTATCGCACAACCTTGCAGTCTTCACATGTTACTGTGTGCTCAAGTATGTGGAAGAGGGCTGACTAAGGCTGTCCCCAGAGAAATGGTCATGTCACGTTTTGTCACGTTTGCTGCGATCCGAATCCGAATGTTCCTCTGAGGTTTTGATCTGATTTCAGACTCATTTGATTCATTTACATTTACAGCATTTAGCAGACTCCATTATCCAGAGTGACTTCCATTCATTTCAATTTATAAAATTGAGCAATTGAGTGTTAAGGGCCTTAAGTTCGAATCCCAGGTTCACCAAGGTGCCGTTTCTGGGCCTCGAACTCATGACCTTCCGATCAGTAGTCTAACACCTTAACCACTGAGCTCTGAACTCTAGTGCGTTCATCTTACATCATAGTTACATTTACATTTCCAGCATTTGGCAGACGCTCTTATCCAAACCTCATTTTATATAACCGGGCAAATGAGGGTTAAGTGCCTTGCTCAGGGGCCCAGCAGTGGCATCTTGGTGGACCTGGGATTCGAACTCATGACCTTCCGATCAGTCGTCCAACACCCACATCCATACCACATATCACATCCCCATCCCACAACGTCCCCCTGCCACTCATCCTACACGTGTTGTAGAAAATAATAATGGCGTCATCGGTTAAATGGCGTCAGGTTGCTTTACTTCCTGAAGAAAGTGCCGACCGGAGTACGAGTTACGTTCATGTTCATGTGAATCTTGGCACTGTTCCAGCTCAATTAAACTTACACCACCGCCTACAAGTAGTCTCGTAAAGGGTTCAGGACCGCCGTGTGATGTTTCAGACTAAACCGTCTCTGCATGACAGCCATCATGGAACCTCATGGATGGAATTTCCAAAGTCAAACTGGCGACAAAATTCGAGGTGGGGTTTGAGAATAAATATATTTTTATTGCCTGCGTTAACACACTTAACAAGCTTGTTACGTTAAATAGCGCGTTTTACTCTAATCGGTTAGGGCTAGCTAACATAGTCACGATTTGTCCACCGCTGAATTCAACAAACAAACAAAAAAAGCTGATATGTTAAATACTTAATGTTGGATGTTTATATATAAAAAAAAAACCTGCTTGTTAAATCTTTCAAAATAAGAAGCGATGGCGGTTTGGACACGGATGGATCATGAGCCTTGGGAAAACACCTGATGATTTTCATTCTGAATTAGAAAATCATTTCTTATTGTTATTCCTACAGAATGTCCTTTGTAAAAGAAAAAGGGATGCCACGACAAAGAACTACTCACGCAGGAGGAAATCAGGCTTTAGGGTGAGATCTGATCGCTATGCAAAGATGGCAGTTTTTCCTGCACTTTATTTTATTTGGAAGAAATAAAAAATTTAAAAAAAGGAAGAAGAATTAATAAGCTGATAATCCCCCTGGCAGTGAGATAGTTCATTCATTCTGGCAAACACAGGAGGAGGAGGAGGTGGAGGAGGAGGAGGAAGAGGAGGAGGAAAAGGAAAAGGGAGAGCAGGAGGAGCAGTTAAACAAGTTACCCATGAATCTCCACCCCACAACTCCCAGTTCACCACATTGAAGTTTCGAGGTCCACCTACTTTGCCGTGGAAAGAATTTGAACGCTAAATTCAGCAAGAGAGCGAGAGAAGAGAGCAGTTTCAATCCAACCGAACTGCAGCAAACGACACAGGGTTTAATTTTTCCTCCACAGTAAAGACGTATAATAAAAAAACAAAACAAAAAAAAACACTAAAGCTAAGTGACACGTTTACAATTCAGACGAAAATCATCACATCATTTCAATTCGGTCACGTTACAGAAAACCTTCGGAGGTGATTTCCTGCGTTTACTAAGTCGACGCATCCGATTTCAATCGTTTATATGCATAAGTTGTAATTTAAAAATCTCTCTCGGGGTCGGACTGATCTGGTGTGATATCAGCGGCCGTTTCGTTCACAAAACGTAAATTAGTGCGTCTTCGATTTCAGGGAGTTTTTTTGTGGCTGTTGTCGTCAAAAATGATTTGCTGATGCTGCTGTTTTTTTTTTTTTTTTCAATGAATTTTTTTTTCCTTGAATTTTATGAAATCACAATCCCACAATCCCAGGAATCTTCTTTTAATCTCCTACCAGTGAAAACACGTATGTAATGACTTTCTATGAGAGCTGTATTCGTGTTCACACACGGATGGATGTACAGTAGCAGCTCCAGATGGATTCCGCTTCATGAAGTATTCGGACATTCTAAAAGGAGATCCGTCGTCCTCAGTGGTCTCTGAGGACGACGACCTCCTCATCAGTACACAATTGTCAGACTTTATCTGACTGTAGAAAGGACATTATACATAACAACACTCTCTGGTGTTTATAACAGTTTATAATCACACCCTTTGGTGTCACCCAAATGAGGATGAGGTTCACTTTTGAGTCTGGTTCCTCTCAAGGTTTCTTCCTCTTCCATCTAAGGGAGTTTTTCCTCACCACAGTCACATCAGACTTGTTCATTAGTGATAAATACAAACACATTTAAATATAAGTCTAATTTTAATCTTGAACTTTTGTCTAATATTAATCTTTGTATAATAATAAACTTTTTGTATTATATTTCTTATATTGCTTTCTCTCAACGTCGTGTTAAAATCGCTATACATATAAAATTTAGTTGAATTGGATTAAAAAGAAGGATTTAGCTCATCGTGTGTCACGACCCGAATCTGTGGAAATTCTGGGGTAGTTTTGAAAAAAATTGTGAGCTCTTACAAATACGGTGATGTTTGCTTGCGTCTGCGTTAATTTGTGTGATCGAAAAATCTTGAAATCTTGGGAGGGACTGTTAAATAAATAGGGATCGCTGTGACATCTACTCATGGTATAAAGACATGGTTTGGGTAAGAAATTTAAATTAGCCAGTTAGAATGAGGAAATATGTACCGTTTTATGTTTTGGCTCTCAAGACCTCCTTTATTGCTTCGGTCTACATTTTAATAGGCTTTCATCTGATTCAGAGACCTTTAGGCTTAATCCTCGAAACATCTAGCAAAGGCAGAGTCTCCCATTTAAAAATAAATCTATTCTCTATAATGAGTCTAAGGGGCTTTTTACCCCTGGTCACTTCACACGTTTTCTGTGATCAGATATCTAACCGATGGTAACAATACCAGGTCTAAATGCCCTCCGAAACGTTTTCGAGACGGATATAAATCCGATCGTTCAAACCACTTCAGGAGGTGGTCTGGGACGCGTTTCAGATGAAACTGGACAGGTGTAAATGCATGTGGTTGTTCAAGCCACATACGTCAGCGCTATACTCCTCCTAAACGGAAGTACGTCACTCGCAGGTGATCTTTCACCCAGGTGTCTCGTTGGGTCTTAAAACGCGCTGCTGCCGCAAGCGGCAATGCAGCAAACAGTAAATGCTGTTTTTTTGTAGCCGTCATAACCGCCGTAACGAGTTTTTCCGTCTTCTTTTTGATCGCGTTCTGAAAACTGCACACACCAAAGCGTGTTCTCTTTCAATTACCCCGGAAATGAGGTAAAATATATTAGCATTTTGGGCGGGAGTAGAAAGATCAGATCGATATCCGATTCGCCGAGACGCATTTATGTGGCCTAATGTAAACGGAGCAGTTTTAACAAATCAGATAGCTATCGGATCAGCGACAACACACGAAGTGACCGGGTGTAAAAAAATTTCCCTCTGGATGATGAACCTACCTGTCCAATAGGTAACTGTTCTATACCATATCTGCTCACCCAGGCTACTAATTTGTCCAGCCCATAATTCCTATTTAATTCTAAAGCTCTGATCACTCCTCGCACTACACCACACTGCCTCAGAACTTCTGCTCCCACCATCTCTCAGGGTAAGTGGTGTATATCAGAGGTGGGAGAAAGTCACACATGTGCAAATCACAAGTAAGTCTCGAGGCATGAATGTCAAGTCAAAGTCAAGTCGAGTCTTTTTAAGTCTCAAATTTGCGACTTAAGTCTGACTCAAGTCAAGTCGAGTCCCCCGTCTCTGAGTCGTTTAACTCAAGTCCGAGTCAAGTCTCAAGTCATGAATGTCAAGTCAGAGTCAAGTCTTTTTTTTAATATTTGTCAAGCAAGGCTCAAATTTGCGACTTAAGTCTGACTCGAGTCAAGTCATATAACTCGAGTCCCCCATCTCTGTGTTTATATACATCGAGACTCTTCTGTTCTGACACTGAGGTGGTGAATTGAACTTCATGCAGGTGTAAAGACCTACACCTCTTCCTAACACACTAAAACTAGCACTCATTTTTTCCTGATTGTTTTAGATAGATATTTTTTAAATGCTATAATTCCTCCGAGCAGATTTTATGACCTGGTGAACCGATGATTCACCGATTCACTGATTCACGAGACTTCAAAACACTCAAATTCCATAAAAGTAAAGATTTCAACGCTGGACCCTGGAGATTTAGATAGATCTGAATCCCATCAATACCACACCACCTGTACATGGCAGATATGTCCTGTTCATGTAGCGTGTAGTTTATCTGGATAATCTACGATCTTAACTGCTACGTTCCTTAAAGCTCCTCCCCTTTTCCGTTAAGCTCGCGTGCTGTGTGACGGTAAGTAGAAAATGTTTGTTAGTTTAATGTGAAATTAAATCTATTGCTCTATCTGACGTTAGTGTTAACTGGTTCTATTTATTATTTTTTTCAGCTGAACAGGAAATATAGTTTAAGAGTGAGTGAGAGGGTAAAAGTGAGGACAAGTGGAATAAGAAGTCACAAGCGAGAAGCAGTAGATTTCATCATCAATGAGATTTAAAGGAACCTCTCCATGGTGTAAAGTGTAATAAGGTCAGCACTAACTTTTATTTTAATCGCATTCTGACAAATATATATATATATATAAATTTCCCACAAAAATACAGTAAGTCTGTTATACACACAGGCCTGAGTAAGATATACAAGTAAGACATACACACACACACACACACACACACACACACACCAACGTACACACACACTACAACATACACACACACACACACATTTCAACACATACACACACACCAGCAGACATACACTACAACATATACACACACACAAGCACATGCACACACAAGCACATGCACAAGTACACACGCACACAAGCACATGCACATACACACACACGCAGATACACACACCCATATACACACATACACACCCACAAGCACATACACACCCACAAGCACATACACACCCACAAGCACATACACACGCACACACAAGCACATACACACAGACACAGACACACACACACACAAGCACATACAGACAGATATACACACACACATACACAATCACATTCACACAGACACACACACTAGCACATATACACACGCACCCACACACACACACACACACACACACACACAAACACTTACTTCCTCTAAAACACAAGAGAGCAGAAGGATCTGATTCATAATCTGAGTCTAATCCGGTTATGTGTAAATACAATTTTGTTGTCAAGTGCTGATCTAATCTTCCTGATGACAGGCAGACAGACAGACAGACAGGCAGACAGACAGGCAGACAGACAGACAGAGTCAGGCAGACAGTCAGGCAGATAGTCGGTATATAACGGTTAGTGACACCAGAGAGAACAGCAGGAGTTTCAGTGTAACAGTGACGTCACAGACACACTCGTACCTTGCTGGTGGAGGCTTTGTATGTGGTCTTCAGTTTCTGGGACAGCTGACTCGTACTGTGACTTGCTGTTTCAATCACAAACACAGTGTTACTTTCTAAACAATGTTGTAGAAACAATTATAACCAAAAATAAATAAATAAACCTTTGAGTAAAAATTCTAGAACATTAAGTAAAGCTTTGTACCTTTAGTCTTCAGTGCTCCTTTCCCCAGGTCTCCTCCATCAACAGTCTGACCCTCACCAGCCAAGCGCTCGTTCAGGGACTCGATCTCTCGCCTCACTGCACAGTTAGCAGTAACGTGTTAGGGTCACTGAGCCAGTCAGTGTTTGAGAGAGTCAGTGTGTGAGAGAGCCAGGGTGTGAGAGAGCCAGGGTGTGAGAGAGTCAGTGTGTGAGAGAGTCAGGGTGTGAGAGAGCCAGTGTGTGAGAGAGCCAGTGTGTGAGAGAACCAGTGTGTGAGAGAGTCAGGGTGTGAGAGAGTCAGGGTGTGAGAGAGTCAGGGTGTGAGAGAGCCAGTGTGTGAGAGAACCAGTGTGTGAGTGAGCCAGGGTGTGAGAGAGTCAGTGTGTGAGAGAGTCAGTGTGTGAGAGAGTCAGAATGTGAGTGAGTCAGTGTGTGAGTGAGCCAGGGTGTGAGTGAGCCAGGGTGTGAGAGAGTCAGGGTGTGAGAGAGTCAAGTGTGTGAGAGAGTCAGGGTATGAGTGAGTCAGGGTATGAGTGAGTCAGGGTGTGTGAGTGAGTCAGGGTGTGTGAGAGAGTCAGGGTGTGAGTGAGTCAGGGTGTGAGTGCCAGGGTGTGAGTGAGTCAGGGTGTGTGAGAGAGTCAGGGTGTGTGAGAGAGTCAGGGTGTGTGAGAGAGTCAAGTGTGTGAGAGAGTCAGGGTGTGTGAGAGAGTCAGGGTGTGTGAGAGAGTCAGGGTGTGAGAGAGTCAGGGTGTGTGAGAGAGTCAGGGTGTGTGAGAGAGTCAGGGTGTGTGAGAGAGTCAGGGTGTGTGAGAGAGTCAGGGTGTGAGAGAGTCAGTGTGTTAATGTAATATTAACAGGTGGTTGAACGGACAAAAATATGACATCACAATACATAAAAACATGCGAGCAGATATTATTTAACTAATTGTGTCATTCTGTCCTTCCCTTCAAAGCTACATAATATATTTACATATATTTCTATCAGGCCAAATAATAATAATGAATAATGATCATCCTGCTCAAAAGTTTACACCCCTCTAGCTTTTTAAATGGAATTTTAAACAGGAATTCTCCTGTTCTGTTGTGGCCATGTTCGGTATCGAATGCCTCACTCTACAGTGGTGTTAATACGAAGCTCATATGAAAGTAGACGCTCAGGATTTTAAGGATTTGCAGTGTTTCATAAGTATTTTTTAGTTTTTCTCTGATATTAAGCCTATTTCTGCTCTCTGAGATGCTTCCTGTGCTCGTTCATAAGCAGCTAACATTCAGTGTAAAGTTTCAGTGTATAAAACACACTGAAAGACAACAGAGTCGACTCATTTCAGATCAGACTCACGGCCAGAAAAAGAATTTTTTTCATTTAAACCGAAAACGTTCCTTAAAGGTGGGGTCTCCGTTGTTTGAAAGCCAATGTTGACATTTGAAATCACCAAAACAAACACGCCCCTAACCCAAACGGGTCCCACCCCTGTTTTGATAGCTCCGCCCACACATACACCAGACAAGTGTAACCCAAGTATAACCCAGACAGGTATTATGGCGGAACATTTTGGGGCAGCTGACCGAGGGTATATTTTTATCAATAAATGAACTCAATGAGTAATACTATGGTAATACAAATGTGTTTTTGTAGTACTGTGTGTTGTACCGTGAAAGGTTTAGCTCTGTTTCACGCGGAAGATGTTCAGTTCTCTGGAAAGCTGATCCTATATTAACACGTCCTACTTCTTACCTTATCGTAAGCCTTTCTTCGCTTTCTTTCTTTGTTTTCATCCTCCATGTCAATGTTAAAACCGCTTTCTGCTAATGTCACACATGCGCTCTGAACACTCTCTCCACCCATATTGACAAGACACGCCATAGGCTACACGTTAGTTTTGTTTTTGTTTAGTTTGGCGGCCCGACTCAGTTTTCTGAAGCATTTCTCAAAACAACAGAGACCCCACCTTTAAGTCCACTTCTTAAGGCCAGCGCTGGTGGTGCTTACTTCCTGAGCATCAGTGAACGTTTGCACCTTGTGTAATAGCTGTTTACGAGTCCCTCGGGTTGTGAAAAAATTCATCTCAACATCATCGGAAAAGCAAACAATTTGTAGGACCTGGAGGATTTTTCTGAAAAACAGCAGGAAGTCTAACTGCTCAAGAGGAACAAGGGACCAATGCAGAACGATCCCGAGCTATAAAAACGGTTGTTGCTCCACAGGTAACGAGCATTAAAAATGAACCGTGTGTAAACATTTCAACTGGATCGTTTGTGTACGTTCAGTTCAGTTATGTATGTCTTGTGCACGACGTATAAACTTCTGTCGTGCGAGACGACTTACACTGAACAGAACTAAATAAAGAAATTAGATTTGTATGATCCTTCTTAATATTATGGCCTCAAATGTAGGACGCGTCATTTAATAATAGACGAGCTGCGTCCCAAATCGCATACTTAATGCACTCCATGGCGTAGTATAAATACTGTGAGTAGTGTGTTCACACTGACTAGATGAAGTGAACATCAAAGTGCCTGGATGATGAGCTTATACGAATTTTAAAAAAAAATTATAAAAAAAAAAAAAGTGTGAATGTTGGAAACTTCATCCACTCAACACTAACAGCTTTGCGTACGTACTGTAGAGGGGGGAAAGGGCGTGGCTACGAAAGTGCTGGAAAAAAATTCAAGATGGCTGACGACACACCGGCGGACAAGACGTCTTTTAAAATGTTCCACGTTGTGTTCAACATATTAACAAAAACTAGTGCATAGTGAACTTAGTAAGTGCACAGAACTATTATTATTCCTACATATTAAATGCTATTAACACCGTTTCCTAGCTTAAGAAAGCTAGTCTGTGTAGTGTACGGCGCTAATATTAACAATAACAATACTTGTTAATATGTAAATATTCGTAACTTTGCGATAATACAGGGATTTTAGAGCATGTTTATAGCATGAAGTTGTCAGATTCGTTCGCTATTCGTTAATTCGTTCGCTCCGATGATGTCGTCGTAACGTGACGGCTCTATCGGTGCCACCTTCGGCAGGCGGAGACTCTTCGACTCACTTTCGATATTCTCAAGGTAGAGGTTCTCAAACTCCCGCTCGATCTGTCCAAACAGGTCCAGTAAAGTGGTCCTCAGAGCCATGGGCAGCTTGGAATCCTACAGGAGAGAAGACAACAAGTACGTCAGCTTGGGAATGTTATGGGATGATACCTCATCATCAGCACACACACACACACACACACACACACACACACACACACACACACGGAACAGAGGCGAGCACACGCACTACGAACACACACATCGCATGAACACACACACAACTAAAAGAAGAAAAAAAAAATCTAAAAATATGTTGCAGTTTTATCGATCTTATGGTTCATAACGATTTACTATTTACTAAAGAATCGTATCTTGTATTTTTTATCCATTTACAGTTACGTTTAATCTTACGAAACATCCGTAAAACAGCTTTCTGTTATCACTTAGCAGCCGCAAACAAAAATACAAATAAATAAACAAACAATTAAGTAAAAAAATATCCTGAAGACATTATGTCGAAAAAATATGTACAGACTGATAAATACCAAATCCCAATTAAAAAAAAACTCTCATCACTTAAACAATCAAACTTTTATAAACAACTACGATGTTTGAATTATTCTACTACTAGATTATGTGCCGCCTACAAACTTGAGATTTGAACGAAAGCTAAAGCGGCTATCGGGGCTGCTGTTAAACAATTAATCACAGCTCCCTGACCAATCAGAATGGAGAACTCGACGGTGCTATATAAGGTTCGATTTATTTAAGTAATAGCACGCATCGAGTTAGGAATCTGACTGAGAGGATCGAACGGACGCGCGGCGGTAGCCGTGTCTTCTCCGGCAATAACCAGCTTTACCTCCATCATCAAAAGATAAAACGATGTCCGGATAAATGCTCCATGAATCAAAGAGCAAAAACAAGCGCGTTTCCTCCATCCATCACCGTGAAACGAGAGCTGGAATCCTAAACACGAAGCTGCAAGTTGCTAGAATGGCGCCTGAGTGATGGAGCTAGGTCGACTACCCTCCAGTCTGTCACTGCCATATGTGTACACACACACACACACACACACACACACACACACACACACACACACACACAAACACACAGGTTGTGGGTTGGAGGGGGAGCTAATTAGCACCCCCCCCCCCCCCCCACTCCAGCCTCTTATTGTCCCAAAGTCACTCAATCCAGCAAAGTAAAAGCTCTCATGGTCACTAGCCTTGACCCCAGGACTGAGTGATGGAGTATTATAATCTGCACCGAGGGTTTACAGAGAGGCCTGTCAATCAACAGCCGGTCAGCAGGGAGCACAAAGAGCCAGTGAATAGAATAATCAAGAGCAAACATGCAGCGTTTATTAAAAATTGATGAGTGCCTTGGACGCTGAAGCTCCGATAAGCGACGCGGTAACAGCATTGAAGCGGTAAACATTTACACGGAATAGGAAACTCAGCAGGGATGATGTTATGCTACAAATTCGTACGGGGAAATGTTTCAGGCTGAAGCTATCTCAAAAGAGGCTCGCTGACGTTGCAATACAGACTGTGCTGCTCTGTGACGTCACGATAGAGACTTTTATTAAAGGCTGTCACTCCCAATGGCTGAAAAGTTGATCAATATCTTTGTGTTTTCTCGTATGGATTACTGTGATGCTTTGCTGGTCGGGGTCTCAAACGCTACCCTAAATAAATTACAGCTGTTTCAAAAATTCAGCCGCCCGAATCCTGAACATAGGACAAGGGATCATGTCACTCCGGTCTCCTAGTCCTTACATTGGCTCCCTGTCAGATTTTAAAGTTCTTATGCTTACCTATAAAGCTTTGAATGGTTTGGCTGCTTATTATCTTACTGAGCTTTTAGCCCCTACACATCTGTGCGTGCTCCCCGCTCTCTGGAAACTGGCCTTTTAATCGTCCCACATACCCGTTTAAAAGCTATGGGTGATGGGGCATTTTCTTCTGTAGCTCCAAGACTCTGGAATTCCACCGAGGCAGTTTGAGTGCTTAATTTAGGTTCGGGGCCTAATTTAGAACCAGTTCTTTCTGTTTCGACCGCCAAAGCACCGGCTCTGAACCAGAAAAAGTGGGGCTTAAGTAGCACCAAAACGTTGCTGGTCTAGACTTAAGAACCGCTTGGGTCAGGGGCTTAACGTACCTTAAGTATACTAATGTTTAATCACTTATCAGCACACATGATAGTAGATAGCTACATGCTAAGGCTAACTTTTTTCTGTGTTAATGATAAAATAATGTCATGCACTTCCTCGATTACAAACTCCGTTTATACAGATTACACGGAGCTGCACGTACACGTCGGATACGCCACGGTTGGATGTTAATGTAGGTTCGCAAAGCCATGAGCATTTGTATAATTGTAGGTTTCCTTTTTCTTCTGTGAAGCGCTTTGAGATGCTACTTTAAAAAGCGCTATAGAAAATAAAGTTTATTATTATTATTACTTTTTATAACTCTGTGATGTCATGAAACAGTCTGTGCTGCTCGGTGACGTCACAATAGACACTGTACTGTTCTGTGATGTCATATAACAGTCTGTACTCCTCGGTGACGTCACAATAGACACTGTACTGTTCTGTGATGTCATAACAGTCTGTACTGCTCGGTGACGTCACAATAGACACTGTACTGTTCTGTGATGTCATATAACAGTCTGTACTCCTCGGTGACGTCACAATAGACACTGTACTGTTCTGTGATGTCATATAACAGTCTGTACTGCTCGGTGACGTCACAATAGACACTGTACTGTTCTGTGATGTCATATAACAGTCTGTACTGCTCGGTGACGTCACAATAGACACTGTACTGTTCTGTGATGTCATATAACAGTCTGTTCTGCTCGGTGACGTCACAATAGACACTGTACTGTTCTGTGATGTCATATAACAGTCTGTACTCCTCGGTGACGTCACAATAGACACTGTACTGTTCGGTGATGTCATATAACAGTCTGTTCTGCTCGGTGACGTCACAATAGACACTGTACTGTTCTGTGAAGTTACAGAAGAGACTAGACAACTGAAGTATATCTAGTGCTATAACTATGTTTTTGCTGGAAATAAGTCTGTTACGGTAACGTTACATGGCGGCAGGTTTGGATGTCGTAAAGTAAACTACTGGATATATGATAACGAACACAGACAGATTAATAATAAAACCTACTCGATCCTTTGGAAAAAAAACATGATCTAATTGTTATTAACAGTTAACACGCTGGCTAGAGATTTTCCTAGTAACTTGGGCATACAAACAGAATAAATGTAAAGAATTTACAAATTCTATTTTTTTTTTTAACGAAAAATTTTAGACTTGCACACCAGTAGGACTCCCTGAAATCCTTGAACAAGTAGATTAGGTTTACAGCTTGACTCGATTCTGTGTTAATGTATCACCGAAGCTGGCGTGTTTGTGTAAGGAAGGTCCAGATAACACTTTACTGCAACACGGAATGTGCAGCTAAAGTTCTCGATCAGGGAACATCTCCTAGACTAACAGAATAGACCCTGAGACCCGAGCTCCGGCATTAATGGAGCTTGTAAAATATTGGCCGACGTGCACGGGCGTGTCTTCTGTGGTTTACCTACATCTCTGTAATGGCTCTTAAAAAAATAAATAAATAAATAAATAAATAAATAAAAGGGATGCAAGACACAAAGAACCTGGCTGGCTTTCCTATGGAGTTCTAACATCTGCAGCGCTCGCTCGCTCGCTCCTTTAACAGCTATCGAATTCCGTCTAGCTCAGGATAAAAGCGTCTTCTGGAAACCGAAGGAGCCGATTCGCGGGAAAGCCGGCTGAGGATTTCGAACCTTTTTTCCATTTTCAAGCCGGGAGACTACAAGGTGAAGGTAAGAGCGTGTTTTCAAAAGAGAAATGTGTTGAGTAAATACCTCAGAATTACTTAAAACATGCAGCAAAAACGTCGTCTGTCCTGATGATAATCGTTCAAACTTCTCAGACCCACAGACACACCCACACCCCCCCACACACACACACACACACACGTCAGTGCTGTAATGTAAATATGTGCAAATGAACAGCTGAGAGAGAGAGAAACGAGAAGAGAAAAAAAAAGACAGAGAGATAGATCAAATGAGGAAAAATTGGAGAAATTAATTGAAATTTAAGAAAGGAAGAGGGAAGTGTAGTGACCTGAGCCTCCAGCATGTCTCTGTGGATGGAGGGCCGCTCCTGCTCGGTGCTGTTGGTCCTCCGGATGGAGAGGCTGTGAGACTTGCGCTTCTGCTTGGCTTGACGGGCGACTGCGCTGTTTCCGCTCTCTACAGGCATCACTCCTCAGTGACGTCCTCCTGTGTGCTTCCTACCTGCAACTGAGTGATCGACCCACACACACACACACACACACACACACACACACACACACACACACACACAGGCTTTTATCTCTGCCAAAAGATCGCTGGTGCTCCATTTCAAACAGATAATGGGTTTACAAAACAGCAACACTACTAATGCGATGTGTTAGACGGAGCAGGAGCGACAGGATTCCTTCACTCTTTCGTTATCGTCTTCTTTGCTTTAGAAAAACTGCACGTGTCGCACCATATCTACATTTTTATATTACTTTTAAACAAAAAAAAAATCATATAAGATATAATCACTACTTTTTATAACATTTAGTTTTATCTAACGCTTGCGAACGTTTATGGTCTTTTGACCCGGTCGCACGGCAGAAAGTCAGTTGGTTATACAGGATGTATGCAAGCCTCGTGAAGGTACAGGCTGGAAAAGGAGCACACAAACATGCAAAAGAAAAACAAAATACCAGGAAAATGAAGTGCAGTGCATGAGAAACAAAGCAGACACATCCTCAGGGGGTCGTATGGGTGGGAGGGGTTCAGCTGCTTTACAGGCACGTGTGGGTCTGGACACAAACTGACGAACGTTCTCCGACACTAAACACAAAACAACATGAGCTACACGTGTAACAGAATGAAGACATGACAAGGTCAAATGCAGTGAGTGTGTGTGTGTGTAAGTGTGTGTGAGTGTGTGTAAGTGATTGTGTGTGAATGTAAGTGAGTCAGTAATTGTTTGAGTGAGTGTGTAAATGTGTGTGTGTGTGTGTGTGTGTGTGGTTAGAAACACAAGCTCCTATGAGGGAGAAGCAGCACAGCTGAGAGGAGGAACATGGGGTTATAAAGCATTGGTCTCTTTACATGTCCCAGTAAGCGACATCTGATCACGACAACATTTTGTTCCTCATTTCTGAGAGATTTTGCTCACTACAGATTCTGAAAACACACGATTGTGTAGCAAAGGGTTTACTTTTCTGTATATACGAGTTTCACAATGCATTTTGTTCCCCATTGTGCAGCTGTCTAATCATTTGATATACAGATTGCTGCAACACATAAAATCATTCAGATGCAGATCATAACTCAGAAAGAGTGACGTAAATGTGAGCTCAGCCCTTGTTGTTATCTCTTGGTATCTTCATGGGTTTTCGCACTCCTCCTCACACACTACAGATTAGACAGAATGCCACAAAAAATAACAAAAAAAAAAAAACAGGATGAAGAACCTCTTGTTGATGAAAGAGGGTCAGAGCACAGCAGCCAGACCGGTTCAAGAGGATCAGGTTAACTTAATTAACTGCTCTTTACAGGTGTGTTGAGCAAGCTTGAGCTATGACGGATGAGCTACAGAAGCTCAAGAGCAACTCCCAATCCTGTTCGCTTGGAACAATGTCACCTGGTCTGATTTCTGCTGTGACGTGCAGATGTGCTGGTCAACAGCATGAATCCATGAGATAAACCTGATCGGAGTGAACAGCCCAATATTCTATGGAATGTTTTCGGTCTATCTGATAATCACCTGCTACTCTTTTTTTCTTTAATTTACCTGTTGTCAAGCTTATAAAGTGGTCCTGAAGGCTGTTCTAAATGCAAATATTGGTCCTAACCGGCATTGGTTACTAATAAAGTGCCCATCAAATTTGTGTGATTTTTTAAGAGAGATTTTTGAGAGAGAGAGAGAGAGAGAGAGAGAGAGAGAGAGAGAGAGAGAGAGAGAGAGAGAATGAGTGAGAGAGAGTGAGAGAGAGAGAGAGACAGAGAGAGAGAGAGAAAGGGAGAGAGAACAAGAAAGAGAGAGAGCGTGAGTGAGAGAGAGAGAGGCAGACAGAGAAAGAGAGCGAGAGAAAGAGAGCGAGGGTGAAAGAGACAGAGAGAGACAGAGAGAGAGACACACACACACGGAGACAGAGAAAGAGACACACACACAGAGAGAGAGAGAGAGAGAGAGAGAGAGAGAGAGAGAGAGACAGAGAGAGAGAGAACCACTGCTGTAATGTAAACAGGAACTAATCTGTATCTTGACTGTTCTACAAAAAAAATCTGGCTTTAACCCATTTAAACTACTTTGTTCCGTTCACCGATACATTAAACATTATAACTAGTGTAATGTGAGTGTAATGTACCGTGCTGTTCTATAACATTTACACCTTTTAAAGGACTAAGGAGGTGGAGTTTACAGCTCTAATTTAAAACACAGGTTTATATTAAATACTAGTGCATTAAACACTGTCGTTACTATAGCAACATCTCACACAGAGACTTGGAAGCCTAATAAAGACCCTAATTATCAATAACTTATCAACTTATCACTGTGTTCCCTTCATAATACTGAGATCAGGGCAGGAAGCTCCCACAACAGCACACAGGTGTTGAACACACAGAGTTGACATTTAGATGATTTTCTGTGAAAATAAACCCAAGTGAAGGTGTAATAAAAGCGTTATTATTCGCTATGACGTTATGTAAACACAGCTAGCATGCTAACAGTTACTTAGCTCAGATGCTAACTCATCAACACTCAGCGCTCGTACTCACGTGTTTAAACGTCTCGATGTGTACGCTCAGACACGTGACAACACGTCAGTAAGTCAAACTGCATCTCCGGTAGATATCAGTGCTAACGCTGTGATCACACACAGCAAAAGTCCAACGGGAAAAGCGTTTACACACAGCCGAATTAACTGGGTCACTGAAGCGTCCTCGGCCACAACACTACTGCGCATGCGTGAGGTCTCAACTACACATGCGCACTACAGCTCGGGCTCAGCTCAAGCACTGACAGCTATTTTGTGCAGGTGTTTTAGTTTCAGCAGGAGCTTAATAATAATAATAATAATAATAATAATAATAATAATAATAATAATAATAATAACACTACTACTAATAATAATAATAATAACAACAACAATAATAATAAATAATAATAATTATAATACTACTACTACCACTAATAATAATAAAAAATAAACAAATAATAATAATAAAATAATAACAATAATACTAAAAACAACAAAAATAATAAATAGTTATACTACTACTACTACTACTAATAATAATAATAACAACAACAATAATAGAAATAATAATTATAATAATAATAACAATAAATACTAATACTAATACTACTAATAAGAACAACAATAATTATAAGAATAATAATCATTTTCTACATAAACCTCTTCCCTCTTCTCTCGTTTCTATTTCCATATTTTTTGCCGCCTCAATTTTCAGTCTGTCAGTTTTTTATGCGAGACATATTTACCAAATGTCACTAAATAATTTACTTCACAAATGACACTGATGACGGAAGTGATGATGATGATGAAGATGATGATTATTTTTAATCAGCACTATATAAAGGAATCAGTATCATCAGTATCAACATACATTTATGAACTGATAAACCTTAAATATCGATAAGTAACTTACATGGGATTCCTTGGGACTTTTTTACTACAAAACTTTACAAAAATAAAATAAAAGTTTTAGCATTGACGAATCACGTGATTACTTTCCACCAATCCCGTGAAAGCCACGGAATACGTCATATCCGGTAGCGTCTTCCATCTTGTTTTCACGGTAACAGAATAGTGTTAGTATATCGCGGGTATTAATAACGAAGTTAAAGGGTAAGACGTGAGTATTTATGTGTATAAATGTTGCTGTGTGAACGCTTTGGGTGTTTTATTAACGTCTTCGGTGAGGTTACCATGGTAATTCGTACTGCAGGTGGTCCGATGGTCCGAGTATTCTGATTGGTCAGCGTGTTCCGTCTCACCATGGCGCGCGCACTTAGGGTGGTGCTAAGGACGGTGGCTGGCGAGGGACACAACGTGTTTAGACCCTTTAAAATGTGCGAAGCGAGGCCTTTATGTCAACAAGCTGTCCTGTGCTCCTCTCCTGCTCTGCTCTCTACACTCATCTGCAGGTAAAACTGGGCTTTATCATCATCATCATCATCATCATCATCATCATTACTGTAGGGATGTTAAGGCACTTTCTGTAGCTGACCGTCACCTTTATGGTGGAGAATAAGAAAGAAAAACATCTAATTGTTAATGTGAAGTTTTATTACATAAAGGAGTCTCCAGTGTCAGAACTAATACGTTACATTAATATAAATACATTTATTATTTAACCCAACAGCTCGGTGTAAACTCCACGTCCTCTACATGTGTTGTTCCTTACATACATCTGTACTATTTTATTTATGTGTGTGTGTGTGTGTGTGTGTGTGTGTATACACATACATTACTGTACATTCTGACTAATATTTCTTATTTATTTATTTATATGTTTATTTGTTTGTTTAGTGGACTTGTTTATTCAGCTTACACATTTTTATTAATGCCATAACCACAGAAACATTTACTTGTACTTTTTACAAATGTCAACACATCTCTGTACTGCTATAGCCTTTATATTTATTCACTGTACCTATGTTTACATATATCGATATATTACCCGCTGTACATACATTTTATTTATATATATATATATTATATTTCTGTGATGTGATATATGGCTAAGTACGGTGACCCATACTCAGAATTTGTTCTCTGCATTTAACCCATCCAAAGTGCACACACACAGCAGTGAATACAGACACACTGTGAACACACACCCGGAGCAGTGGGCAGCCATTTATGCTGCGGCACCCGGGGAGCAGTTGGGGGGGTTCAGTGCCTTGCTCAAGGGCACCTCAGTCGTGGCCGGCCCGAGATTCGAACCCACAACCTTAGGGTTAGGAGTCAAACTCTCTTAACCATTACATGTTGTATATCTATGTATATCTTTATATATTCCATGCTATACATACGTTTACATATATATCTTTGTATATACCGTATGTATATATTACATGCTGTACATACATGTTAATCTCTGCACTTGTCTATTTGCACAATGGCTACTCTCTCTGCACTTCTGGTAAATGCCATATCTATTTTATATCTTTATCTATTCTATCTACTCTCTATTCTACCTATCTCTCTCTCTCTCTCTCTATCCATCATTACCTGTTATGAAGTATTGAGCTGGAATCCTGTAATATGTATAAAATGTAATTTAGATATCTCACAGTATAAAGTGTGTTATTGCAGCTCTGTTCTGTACCTGTGTATATTATATTTATGTTCATATATTCACTTTTTTTGGGGGTGGGGGTCCTACTTTCTGTTTTCACAGGTTTAGTGCTGCTTCCTGTAATCAGGCCAGTGTAAGGATGCCAGAAATAAACACAGATAATCTGGATGAGAAGCAGGTCCTTCTGCTGGCTGAGATGTGCATCACGATCGACGAGAACGACCAGGAGATCGGAGCAGACACCAAGAAGAACTGCCACCTCAACTCCAACATCAGCAAAGGCAGGTTTTTAAATGTTTCTGAGAAGGTGTACTGATACACACACACACACACTCACAGACA
Organism: Tachysurus fulvidraco; assembly: GCF_022655615.1. Taxonomy (NCBI): domain Eukaryota; kingdom Metazoa; phylum Chordata; class Actinopteri; order Siluriformes; family Bagridae; genus Tachysurus; species Tachysurus fulvidraco. The sequence goes on along the minus strand of NC_062520.1, from coordinate 5,910,558 downwards.
CACAATCAGTAATCACGTACACGAAGATCTTATGATACAATTTTTTTTTTCATTAAATTATTCTTATTTCAATTTAGAATAAACATCAAAAATCAAAAGTGTTTTTTAAACAGCAAAAATATTTTTGGCATAAAATATTACAATTTGTTTGTTTTTTTTTCACTTATTTGTTTTATGTATTATTGATATTTAGAATTGTAATTCAGATTTTTTTCCCCTCACAATTGTGTACATTTTAAGAAAGAAAATATTTTTTAAATTATTTAATAAATATCAGAATCTATTTTATTAATGTGTATATAGTGTAAAAAAAGAGAACAATTTTTTTGTTAAAAATATTTAACAAATATTAAAATAGTAATATTAAACATTTATAAAAATTAACATTTTATATTTTATCTTTTTTGAAAATTTTTTAAATGATCCATTTTCATTTACTTCCAAACAGTTTGTCTGTGATGCATATACACACATTCATGTGTGCTTGTGTTTCTAATCATGTACACAAAACCTTATAGCTAGCAAAGTATATTATATGTTTAAGACTGTGTTTATTTATCCTGACAGGATTACTGCACCGAGCATTCAGTGTTTTCCTGTTTAACAGTGAAGAAAAGCTGCTCTTACAGCAGAGATCTGATGCCAAGATCACGTTCCCAGGTTTGTCTGGGAGTTGTTTTTAAAGCAGACTGCTGTTGGCTGGATCCGACCTTACGTTCGTTAACCCCGCGTCTTGTTGTGTTCTCCGTCAGGGTGCTTCACTAACACGTGCTGCAGTCACCCTCTGTACACGCCGTCCGAGCTGGAGGAGCAGGACGGCATCGGGGTGAGACGAGCTGCACAGAGGAGACTGGAGGCCGAACTCGGCATCCCCACACATCAGGTACACGATGCGTCTGTGTCTTTCACCACTGTTTGTTAAACTACTTGTGCTACTTTTCCACATTTTGGCACGTTACGCTACGCTACTGGTTGCCATGGTGATGCCAAATATCAGTGTATTCAACACTATTTTAAAAAATTCAAACATTCTAGAGCATGTGTGAAATGTATAGCTGCATTATTGCCACATATCACTAGCATTCTACTGTCACTAGCAGGACACATCTTTAACACACTGCGTTTTCCTGAGCGACTCGCTATATCTCATTTTATACATCTGAGTGATTTAAGGTTTAAGGGCCTTGCTCCGGGCCCCAGCACTGACAGCTTGGTGGACCTGGGGTTTAAACTCACAACCTCAGTAGTCCAACACCTTAACCCAGGGGTTGGGAACACACGGCTCTGGAGCCGAAAAGTCGCTCACTGTACAGCTCACTGTAGATTTGGAAAATAAATATTTAAATGTATTTTATTTTAGTTAGTTAGATTTTTTAAAAAATGTAATTCTAAGATTATGATGCTCTTGTAACATTAAAATAAACCGTGTTTAATTTGTCGCTCAAAATATGCGTCATAACTGCCGACTTGCGAAATCCGACACACAGAAGCAGACGCAGTTTCGGTTTGCTGCAGCCGGCAAGTTAAAAAATTTTGATGTCATGAATACGAAGAGGACTCAATTACACATTGGACATTTTATGTTTCACTTCAACCCAGCATGTTTTTTCTTAAGTGTAGTTCAAACTGTTCAAAATATTTTTGTTTGCCTGCAGAAATAAAATTTCATTTACTCGGTAGCAGTTCATTGATTTCATAAATGCAACACATTACAGTCATTTCTATACTTTCCATAAAGGTAAAAAACAATATATGCAGTTATCTTCATTTTAGATGTTAAAAGGGTTTTGTCCCCCCCGTGGGAAACACACACAGGTTGGCTCTTTGAGTGTTTAAGGTTGCTGACCCCGACTGAGCTACCACATCCCAGCTAACGTTTGCTGTCACTCGTGTCACCAGCTCTCGTTGGAAATCTCTGCTCGGTTTGTGGCTGCACGTGTGAGTGTTGAATTACAGCCTGGACCTGAAATGAACTCCACATGAAAGCTTGCACTACTCAAACGATTCAGTAAGTCAAGCATTTGAAGGCGAGTCGGCACTTAGCAGACGCTCGGGTCCAGACGTTTATCTTGTTTATCGACTGGCTTTTGACTGCATTTACAGCTACTAGATGTGTAGCTTCTGCAGGAGCGTTTAAAGTCTTCAGGAATGTTTTTTTTTTCAGCTTTGCAGAGCTAGATATTGCTGAAAAAATTGCTTAGGTGGAAAGTAAAACTCTTGACACTGTTTCCAGAAGGAATTCCCAAAGGGATTGTACCACAGTCAGGGTCTTGGTTTGCCCTAAATTAGGTGCTATCCATCTGGCCTTGAACTCTGACCAGTTTCCCAGTCCCTGCTGTTGGAAACCATTATCATGAACATGATGCTACCACCAGCATGCTTAACTGGATGCTGTACTTCCAAGTAGAGGTCTTCTTGGGTCTAAAGAAATTTACCCGAACCCGACGTGCATTTTTTATTTATTTATTTATTTTTTATTATTTATTATTATTAAGAAAGATCCGACCCGAGAAAAACCCGAAAAAATTAGACCAGAGTCCGACCTGACGGCTTTTTTTTTTTTTTTAACCCGACTGGACCCGAATGTTGCATAACTCTACACTAAAGTACACCATAGATTCAAAATTGATTGACAGGTCTGTTTCAACAAAAATTAGCTTACCGCCAGCCACACGTCACCAGCCACATGTCGCAAGCGGTCTTGGAAAACAGAGGACAGGTTGGAAAAGGACTCGAGTTGATGCACACACACGAGATACAGTAGTTCGGGTCTTCTCGGGTCCGTTCGGTAAAAACACATTCATTTTAAATTACCCGAGACCCGATGCTGCTATTATTATACCGGACCCGTGACTGAGGCTCACTTGAAGCTTTTAGACCCCGAATGTGCTCTGGTTTTCAGATCTAAGTGGACCCGTGAAGACCTCTACTTCCAATTAATGTGACAAGTTTCCTTCAAAAGTCACCAAACAGTTAAACTTTGGTCTCATCAGAGATCCTTTCAGCACATCCCAAGTTTTCGTTTTCATCTTTTATTTTCTTTCCCCCCCATCCTCAAATCTTCATTCATAACACTTACAAAACATTGAAAGGTTCAGGGGTGCCAATACTAACACAAGCTCCTGCAACAGTAGGTGATTAATTAGAATCTCTGTCTCTAGGTGCCTCCAGAGGAGATGACGTACCTGACCCGCATCCACTACAAGGCCGAGTCGGACGGGGTGTGGGGCGAGCACGAGATCGACTACATCCTGTTCCTGCAGAGGGACGTGAAGCTGCAGCCCGACCCCAATGAGGTGAAAAGTCACCGCTATGTCTCCAAAGAGGAGCTGAAGGAGCTGCTGGAGCAGGCAGAGAAAGGCCACGTGCAGATCACACCGTGGTTCAGCCTCATCGCCAAAACCTTCCTGTTCAGGTGGTGGGACAACCTACAGAACCTCAAACAGTTCACAGATCACAAGCGCATCCATCGCATGTGATCATCATCTCCACTGCTGCAGCACGGTCCGAGATCCTCTCCATCATCCATACAGAGCCAGTTTAACACAGAGCAGCTGTTAATAATGAATATCAAACGTTTCTGTAGTATTAGTTTCATTCATGGACTGATGTCTTCCTTACCTAATAATCTTCACCAGTTACATGATTCTCGGGTGGGATTGAAGGCTTGACGAGCGCTGCACGGGTGTCTAGTTATTACTTATTAATGTGGGGAGGGAAAAGACTCGGATATTTTTCTCTATTTCTCAAGCAGAAAAGACGAGTATTTATTTTAAAGCCTTTTAGGTTTGGTCTTTTTTTAAACATTTAATACAGAGATTCTGCTTTTCTCCAACAGCCGAGGTGCTTCGTTTAAGGGGAAATACAGGTAGTGGATGTTGCTTTCGAGGTTCACTGTGCATTGTACATAAGTTTACGTCCATGTAAAATAAACTGTAGATAAATAAATGCATCGAATTTCTGTTTTGTTCGATTTCTATCGTTTCTATCAACCATCAAGTCTTGTTTGTATTGTGTCAAGTCCAGGGTTGCTGACTCCTACCGGTTTGTCCTCACCCCTGACAAGTTTCCGAGTCCCTGCAAAAAAAAAGTATTAAAGGCAGATTTGCAGCTCGATGCCACCACCAACATGCTTCACTGTTCAGTTCAGTTTATTTTTATAACACTTTCTCAAAGCAGCTTTACACAAGTATAGAAACAGAATAAAACATTTCCACTAAAATGTTCTACTTATCAGAGATGGTAGTCAAGTATTGCGTTCGTTAAACACGTCTCCTGTAGCTTTTTTTTAACGTAGATCCCAGGACGAGTCGATGAGAAGCTCTGGCTAGCTGAGAGGTTTTATAAAGCTAAGCAAATCTCAAGAAAACTGTAAATAAATACTCACATTTCTTTTCTTCTGAATGCTCGGAGTGATAGATAGATAGATAGATAGATAGATAGATAGATAGATAGATAGATAGATAGATAGATAGATAGATAGATAGAAAATCATATATAAATGAAGACTCGGTGTGTCCACTAGATGGCAGCACACGCTGTAAAATGAACACCAGTTAGTTTTCACTGCTCCTGGTTGTTCATGGATTGTAGAACATAGTGTTCTGTAGCTTTAAATCTGAACACACTAAGATCCTTAAGCTTGCTTATACGCATGTGCGGGTTGGTGCTACGGTGTAAAAAATTTGTATGTTGAACTCTTGCATGTCTCTTAGTAAACATATTGTTAAAAGGGATCTTTGCCTTGCCACTCGTCATTCAACATGGATGATTCAGTTGGATTTTATTACTCTGAAATGCATATAAATGTATCACTTATTTGAGTTCAGTGCTCACTGTACTGTACTGAACAAATCACATTACTCAAAAGCTTACTTATGAATTGGCGTGTCAATCTCGAAGGAGTCGGCTCGCTGAATCGAATCTTTTTGATGAACACGAAGATCCGACTCACGTACATGAAGCGAGGGGCTTTGAAGCGGCTCGTTCAATAACAACACGTCACTATAATTTTTAGCATCATAAGTAGATCCTTTTTTGCTTTTGTCTTAATTTAATGCACTAAAATGAACGAATTGAGTAAATCGATGTCTTGTTCAAGAACGAGTCGGATCTTTGGAACGGATCTTTTAGGTGATTCTGAAAAACCGACGCACTGTTATACTTATTTGTTATTTATTTGTTTGTTGTCAATGTACTTAATGGCTTTAATTTTGTACTGTAATGTAATGTGTTCAAGGGTGGGGTACATGTTTGATTTTTACTTTTTTTATGAGCCGACTCTTATTGGGGAGCTGAACCAAAATGATCCATTTCACTGAAAAGAGCTTTTCTAAGTTGTTCTAAGTGACAGACATCCTATAAAGATTTATATTAATTCCCAATAATAGACATATAAACTCATGTTAGTGATCTGTGACAAATGATCTGTCTCACTTGAAGCCCACTGTGTACTGATTCATTCAATAAATCCATTTGGCCAATATGGTGCATCCATCATCCACCTGACAAACATAATGATGTAACAACATAATGTAAATGAGCTATATTTGCACAAGACCATGCTCTGCATTCCTCAGTCTGCATTAGGAGCCTAGCCAACTGCACCCCATACCTCCATCCACAACCTCTGCTTTCTCAAATCCACCCAGAACAAGAAGAAGGCGCTTGGGATCCAGTCGATGCACCCAGCTGCTCCTGCTGCAGAGAGAGAAACCAGCTTCAATTATTCACCTTCTGCTGGGGGAAGGGTAGAAAGCGAGGAGCTGCGGTTTGTGATGGAAACACCAGGAGGCGTGTTATGGTCCGAGGCTGCGTGAATGCCACACAGGAACAATGTAGGGATTAGTAAGCGTTCCTCTGGCTTGCTGTTTTACACTAAAGACGCTACATTAAACATGCTGTACTCCAGTTCTTCGTTTTATTCTGCTCCTGCAGAGAAACTCTACACACACCGCCGTTATCATACAGCCTTTCGTTCCTGTACAGAGGTGTAGATGTTAGCTATCATGTCAGTAATCAGATCTCCATGCTGTCAAACGTAGCAGAGATCCGAATCCCAGGTTTATGTCAATGCACTTATACATGTTATTGTTTCTATAGCAGCAGATCATTCAACTGAAAGAAGAATCATGGAGAATGGAGGACTTAAGTCACATATATGAGCTTAAATTAAGTCACATATAGGGAGCAGGTGGAGGAGAACCTGGAGAGGTGGAGGTTTGCGCTGGAGAGAAGAGGAATGAAAGTCAGTCGTAGTAAGACTGCGTACATGTGTGTGAATGAAAGGGAGGGAAGTGGAACAGTAAGGTTACAGGGTAAAGAGGTGAAGAAGGTACAGGGGTCAACAGTCCAGAGTAATGGAAAGAGTGGGAAAGAGGTAAAGAATCGAGTGCAGGCAGGTTGGAGTGGGTGGAGAAAGGTGTCAGGAGTTCTGTGTGATAGGAAAATATCAGCGAGAATCGAGTGGAAGGTGTACAGGACAGTGGTGAGATCGGCCATGCTGTATGGTTTAGAGACAGTGTTACTGAAGAAGAGACAGGAGTCAGAGCTAGAGGTAGCCGAGCTGAAGATGTTGAGGTTCTCTTTGGGAGTGACAAGATTGGACAGGATTAGGGACGAGTACATCAGAGGGACAGCTCATGTTGGACGTTTGGGGGACAGAGTTAGGGAGGCCAGATTAAGATGTTCTGGACATGATGAGAGGAGAAGAGGACAGAGAGTGAGAATATTGGTAGAATGTTGAACATGGAGCTGCCAGTCAGGAGGCAAAGAGGAAGGCCAAAAAGGAGGTATATGGATGTAATCAATGAGGATATGAAGCTAGTGGGTGCAAGTGTTAAGGATGCAGAAGATAGGGATAGGTGGAGAGAGATAATTCGCTGTGACGACCCCTGAAGGGAAAAGAAGAAAGAAGAAGATATGAGCCTAAATTTGTTGATTTTTGTTTGTTTAGTAGATTTTTGTTCATGTTGTTTCTCTTTATTGAATGAGTCGGATCTTCAAACCGTTTCCTTTATTTGAACTTGGGGAGTCGAGTCACTTGGGGAATCGACTCACTCGTTTGTTTTAATTTCAGGAACTCCCATTGCTCAAATGAACAAACGAATTGCAAACGAACTTTTGTTTGAATCTTAAGAGCCGACGTTTGTGCTATGTATGCAATTTACTTGTTATTGTTAGTAATTTGTTTTAATTCAACTGAGATTGTTGCAAATTTCACACCTTAATAAATAAATAAATAAATAAATAAATAAATAAATAATAATTTCCATAGTGCCCTAACACACTGTAATGTCATATAATGTAATGAGAATAATACATACAATCATAGTCACAGTGTTAATTGAAACATTTTTCAAATGAAATAAAACAGTCAATAGTAAAGGTGAATAAAGGCATAAAAAATATAAAGAAAGAAATAAGAATCATGTGCATTACAAAACAATTTTATAAAAACTAAACTATAAAGACTGCAATAAGACTGAGTAGGTGTTGTGTTGTTGTTTTTTCTGTAAATGTTGAAAGACTTGTTGTAATGCTCGTTACTATGGTAAAGCTTTTTAATAAGGTGAAGTTTATTTATTATGTAAGGAGGGAGTCTCTAGTAACTTTTTTCTAACTTTCATTTAAAATTATTTTTTTCATTTAAAATGGAATCAGGAAGCACTTTTTCCTGGATCTGTGTTTTATGCCATGGAACGAACACACACACACACACACACACACACACACACACACACACACTTACTGTCATTTTATGTAGATTAGACTATACACCCACAGCTATGTTTCTGGGAAGTGATAATTCCTCCCCACACGATTCCCCACGTGTCGAACACAAATCTTAGCAGGTTGTTATACAGCAAACTTTTCATCTTTTAAATTCTACATCAAATAACTTTTCATTATCGTTTAATTCATCAGTAAATGTATAAAATTAGCCTGAAATGAACCCAAATCGCTGACCTTCAGCCTCCCAGACCAGCTTCTCGTCTGCATGCGTTTCAGTTCGTTAGCATTTATGAATAAGGAATGACTAATATGTAGTGAGGAAATGAGACAGTGTGGGAGAGGAAAGGAAAAGAAACTCAGTCAATAATGCCTCTAGCTAAAGCAGAGAGAGAGTGAGAGAAAGAGAGAGAGAGAGAGAGAGAGAGAGAGAGAGAGAGAGGTGGTGTTATGGTTTTATATACAACACTCACCTCACAGCCTGCTATACTATCTTCATGAGGTTTTTTTAAGAGAAAATACTTTTTGTAACAAATAAATTAGTACATTAAAATGTATATATTTTTTCTCAAGAGCAAAATAAAAAATAACTAAAAACATCCTGACACCATGGTCTTAATAAACATTACAAACAAACTAGATCAGTGTATGTTACAGATTTCTATCCATCATTTGTTTCTTTATGGGCTGGTTTTATGCTGCAGGTTTGAGGATCTAGAGTTTTAAAGAGAATAAAAGGCTGCATGGTGGTGCAGAGGGTTTGATCATGAGCTCAGGTCACCATCTGTGTGGAGTTTCTGATTTCCTTCCAACTCCCAAAAATATACTTGTGCACTCAAACTCATACTGGAAGTGGTAACTTTCATGTTGTAATAGTGTCAGTTCCTACTTTGGGGGACAATTGAAGTGCAAATTGAGAAAAAAAAAAGTTTTCCATTACAGGAAATTAACCTTAAGCTACTTAGAGCTCTTGTTAAATTCCAGAAAGTAAGCGGTGTGTGTGGAGTTTGCATGTTCTCCCCGTGCCTCGGGGGTTTCCTCCGGGTACTCCGGTTTCCTCCCCCGGTCCAAAGACATGCATGGTAGGTTGATTGGCATCTCTGGAAAAATTGCCCGTAGTGTGTGTGTGTGTGTGTGTGTGTGTGTGTGTGTGTGTGTGTGTGTGTGTGTGTGTGTGTGTGTGTGTGTGTGTGTTAGTGAATGGGAGTGTGTGTGCCCTGTGATGGTTGGCACTTTGTCCAGGGTGTATCCTGCCTTGATGCCCGATGACGCCTGAGATAGACACAGGCTCCCCGTGACCTGAGAAGTTCGGATAAGCGGTAGAAAATGAATGAATGAATTGATTATAAATTAACAAAGCTTGTTACTTTCAGCACACTTTACCGTTTTTTTTTTTCTGTAGTGAATTGAATATATGTTGGACTGAAATTGCAGCAAAGCAACAACTACAGTGTACAATAACGAGTTGCTTAGTAACAAGCTAACCAGACAACATTGTCCAAAACTCTAATGTTGATTATCTTCACAAAACATTAAGGTCACGGTCAATGTTATAGATTTAACAGAGTATTGTGTCCGTAAAGGAACTGATCTACAGTTAGAAACATATAAGTAAAGAATTGGACACTGTTCACATGTTGATTTGTTGTCAAAGGGAAGAAGCCGCTAGCTGAAGAGACCCCAAGTTGATCAGTTTTCTGTGGATTTTACCAGGCTGTTGGTAAGAAGTTTACTGCAACTTCACCTCAAATGCAGTAATAGTGAAAGTGACATACAGCTAAGTACGGTGACCCATACTCACAATTTGTTCTCTACATTTAATCTTACGGGTCGCCGTGCCATGCACGGCACGGAAGTCAAAGTGACCACTAGGGGATGACCCAGAAACAAGCTTCATTTCATCTTTAAAGCATCAAATCCTCTAAAAACACGAAAAAACCTATTTACCTAGTAAAGTTTATACTCTCAATATTTTTTTAAGCCCACACACAAAGCATAATATGATTCACAGCCTTCATACTATTAGAAAATAATTTTTGGAGAAAACTGACCTAGGTGGCGCTAGACCGGTTTTTCCCTTATCTTTAGACGCTTCCCTTTCTTCACTGGGGTAATATATTCCAAAACAAATATTCCACAAAAATCCACACAGGTCCAAGCAACTGGAATCTGTAAGCCTTTTAATGCAAAACGCTTATCGCAAATATTCCGTCGAAAAATATTTTTATTGAAACCATTTTTGGGTCTTTTGACTTGAAATTTTTTTGGTGAAAGCCAAGACATGTGGCTATGACCCTCAGTTGTTATTTGGTCCCTAACATGTTCCAGAAAAATAAGATTAATCAGTTTATCAGGTAAACAACCCAGGTGGAAATGAAAACCTTCCATTCTAGCCTCTGTAACTTTGTGCCAGTAAGGCCTAGAATCAATCTGAAACTAGAGAATCTCTTCTTTCCAATGAGACCAGACTCACCCCTGTCTGTCAAAGTATGTGGGAGCTGTACCACTTTTTGTTGGGTAGGTCATGTAGGCGAAAAACCTGCAAAAGGGGGCCAAGGCATAAACCCATCCAAAGTGCACACACACAGCAGTGAGCACACACACACCGTTAACACACAACCGGAGCAGTAGGCAGCCATTTATGCTGCGGCACCCGGGGAGCAGTTGGGGGGTTCGATGCCTTGCTCGAGGGCACCTCAGTCGTGGCCGGCCCGAGACTCGAACCCACAACCTTAAGATTACGAGTCAGACTCTCTAACCATTAGGCCACGACTTGCCCAATAGACCCCTGTAATAATGTATAATACTACACCATAGATTAATATAAGATTCGTAGTTAGAAACTTTAAGCTGATTTAGGAGCTCTCTGAGAGTCTTTATGAATACATAATTCAAGCCCACAAGCCCACAAGCCATCTTGGGTCCTTGAGCAAGGCCCTTAACCTCACCTGCTCCAGGGGCACCACACTGTGGCTAAGCCTTGCGCTCTGACCCCAGGCTCATAATAACCTGGGATATGTGAAAATGGGGTGAAAAATAAGTGGTGGCTCAACTGGTTAAGGCTCTGGGTTGTTGATCAGAGAATCGGGGTTCACTGCTGGGCCCCTTGAGCAAGGCCCTCAACCCTCCCTGCTCCAGTGGCGCTGTATCATAGCTTCCCCTGCACTCTGACCCCAACCTCTTCAGTTGGGGTATGTGAAGAAAAGAATTCCACTGTGCTGTAATGTACATGTGGTGATCATTAAGGCTTCTATGCCCTATTCTATTCTATTCTATTCTATTCTAATTATGACAAAGACACTTTCTGTTAGCATGCACATGCAGGAATTTGTATAAGAATGTCACAAAATTAGAAACAGTTAAATGGAAAAAAAAGGAACATGATTAGGGCAAGAGAAGTTAGGTTTAATGGTGAAACTGTGAGGCATTAAACAGGGTTGAAACCACACAGATCAATCAGATTATGAAGACCACACTTTCTCTGTTTTTATTTATTTATTGCACTCTATCTTAATTTAATCTCTTTTTCTTTATACAACGAGATAAAAAATAAAATTTCACCCTTTATGCTTTCCTCAGGACTTTATTCATAGTCAGTGCTGTTTATATTCCACCTCACATGGCTGACATGGACACTGTGACTTGTGAACCAGCACATCACCTGCACCACCAGAGAATCCTGGACCGCCTTCCTAGAACAAATGGTGGCAACATGCTAACATAAACAGTTATGGGGTTTAATGGGAAACCAACAAATGATAAAGTCCACAAAAATCATCATCTGAATGTTTCCTGGGCAGAAGCTGTAGGTGGATAAAACCATCCACGATGCTCCAGGAATATGCTGCCTACAACGTTGAGCTTGGAACCGGGAACCTGTCTGAGTTCATTCTGTGTCCTACTATGTGTGCAGGGTGGTGAAGGAGGCACTTCAGTGGCACTACAATACAAAAATAGAGTCAAATTCTGAACAGAGTGGCTCCAAAACCCCATCCCTTATTACAGTGGACTATAGTTCACATACTGTACCATCCTGATCAGGCTACAGATGAAACCATCCCACAACTCCTATACAGCTCTGAGATATCTGGACAGCAAGAAGGGAACTTATGTTGCTTGTAAACTACAATTCCTTCTATATTCACCACTAAGTTGGAGATCCTGGGACCAAACCAAACGTACATAATTAAACACAGGTGAAAACAATCAGAACCATGGTGACTGTGCGCCTGAGGGTGCAGGTGGTTCCACAACATGGTATGCCTCACACTGCACTTTAACTTCAACAGTTCAACACTGGATTATACATACACACTGCATTTATACATACTGGATTATACATACACACTGCATTTATACATACACACTGCATTTATACATACTGGATTATACATACACACTGCATTTATACATACTGGACTATACATACACACTGCATTTATACATACTGGACTATACATACACACTGCATTTATACATACTGGATTATACATACACACTGCATTTATACATACTGGATTATACATACACACTGCATTTATACATACACACTGCATTTATACATACTGGACTATACATACACACTGCATTTATACATACTGGACTATACAAACGCACTGCATTTATACTTTTTATACATACTGCACTATACATACACACTGCATTTATACATACTGGACTATACATACACACTGCATTTATACCCTTTATACATACTGGACTATACATACACACTGCATTTATACATACACACTGCATTTATACATACACACTGCATTTATACATACTGGACTATACATACACACTGCATTTATACATACTGGACTATACATACACACTGCATTTATACATACTGGACTATACATACACACTGCATTTATACATACTGGACTATACATACACACTGCATTTATACCATTTATACATACTGGACTATACAAACGCACTGCATTTATACTTTTTATACATACTGGACTATACATACACACTGCATTTATACATACTGGACTATACATACACACTGCATTTATACCCTTTATACATACTGGATTATACATACACACTGCATTTATACCATTTATACATACTGGACTATACATACACACTGCATTTATACATACTGGATTATACATACACACTGCATTTATACCATTTATACATACTGGACTATACATACACACTGCATCTAATACAATAATCTATCTGTTACCACTGGATGCACATCCATGACACTTCTGTTCCTGTTCCTTCTTACAATCTGTTGCACCTTATAATATTTATTCATTCATGCATTCATTTTCTACCACTTTTATCTGAACTACCTCGGGTCACGGGGAGCCTGTGCCTATCTCAGGTGTTATCGGGCATCAAGGCAGGATACACCCTGGACGGAGTGTCAATCCATCGCAGGGCACACACACACTCTCATTCACTCACACAATCACACACTATGGACAATTTTCCAGAGATGCCAATCAACCTACCATTCATGTCTTTGGACCGGGGGAGGAAACCGGAGTACCCGGAGGAAACCCCCGAGGCACGGGGAGAACATGCAAACTCCACACACACAAGGCGGAGGCGGGAATCGAGCCCCGACCCTGGAGGTGTGAGGCAAACGTGCTAACCACTAAGCCACCGTGCCCCCCTCACCTTATTATATACATTGCATATAACGTGTAGTGCTACTGTAAGTATGCACAATAGTACACTGTGTGTACTGACTATATGTATGAGCATATTGCACATTTTCACCTGTCAATTCGTATCTGTATGTTAAATTGTTTCTGCAATTTCTGGAGTTCGCTCCTAAGAATTTCACTCACCAAGGCACATGTGCTGTGGTGATGTGACAATAAAAGTGACTTGACTTGACTTGGTTGCTGGGAGTCAGAGAGAA